>NC_057731.1:57997297-58014269 GCF_004010195.1 Chiloscyllium plagiosum | reverse complement strand
GCTCTCTCAGTCTCTCTCCCCCAGTGTTTCCCTCCAACCAGTACTTCAGCAACATAGCAGATCATGCTACACATTTGGAACATGGGCAACCACAAACCTCTCTTACCGATAACTTTCTATGAAGTGTCACAGTGTTATCAGTAGCTATGAGCTGAGTGTTTAACACTTTGTAACTGAAGTTCTGACTAACTTCAGTATTTATTTTAAAACAAATAAACTTATCTAACGAACAGAATAACCACATTCAGATCTTTGTGTACGTTTTTCAGTTTAAATGCACTAAAAATTGAACCAAGAAATTGGTTTGGCAATGAGTACTAGAACTGCTTGGCAAATTGTGAGAAATACAGTGAGCTTGTTTGACAGCAATAGCACATTAGAATCTCTTTTCTTAAATGCAAAACTAAGTCACATGTCATGGTCCTTCTTTTGGAAAATGTTGAATTCAACCTTCTTGTGGAAAAAAAAACTTTGGCACGCTCTGTGTGGGAAAGTAATCACTTTGCTTCTCTTTTTGGCTGTAGCAGAGCTCATTAATGCTAATGGCTTTTGTTTTTCTTATTTTTTGCTTCCAGATATTTATGTATTGATTGAAGCTGCCCAAATTTATTAAGTTAAGACTTGTTGCTGAGGAGAGATTTTAATCCCATCTCCAAAACTCTATTCCATGTTGCCAAGATGTGTGTAGTATTCCAAACCAATTATGCCACTGAGTTTCTTTTCGAAGGCACTTTCCTGTGAATGGGTCTTGCCGTAATCTGGTTGATCGAGTAGGATATTTAAAGGTGTCTCAATATTATCTCCTGAAATTGGAAACCTTAGAACACTTGGGAACTTATAGTGAGATACAGCTGGATGCTGTTTATGTACTCATGGAAGTTACAGTAACTTTGAGAGAGATGAGAGATGCAGCACTTAAGTTTCCAATACACCATACAGTCTTAGCCTATTTTACTTTATTCATTAAAATTTTTTATTTTTTCATGGCATTACTGAGTGATGCTGGAATCATCATCAAGGCCACATAGCTAAACATACTGAAACATGGTTAAATAGTGCTATTGAAGATTTGAGTTTTGAAACAATTTGGGGAAGGGTGAATTCTTGTTGTATCCCACTCCCAGTTGAGTGGATAGCCTGGTCGAAGATTTCTTTCTTTTGATTAGATGGCCAACTACTCAGCTTAAGATGGATGAAATTGAGATGTTTTGTTTATTTACATTTTATGAAATGTGATTATGATTAGGTGTTTGGTTGTTTGAAAAAGATTTCAATGAAAATGTTGTGAAGTGGTGCATTCTTTCTGGTGCCATCCCATTTATGCTTCCAGCAATAGCAGAGAATATTGTCTTCATAGAAATACAGATTTTAATCAATGAATAATGAAGGCAGAAATTCATGTGTGTATGTGCTGTACAATTTTGTCAAAAGTGCCAGTGCAACTCTGTGAATTCATCTTTGGGAAATTTTGAGTGGAAAAATGAAATCCATAAGTTATCTGATCATTGAAAATATCAAGTTATAATTTCCACTTTCTGAATATTTGGTCAAATTGATGAAGTTCAAACTTGTGAAGTAGTGGATATTAACCTCTCAAGAGGATTGGAACTCTCTCGATTTTGCTTTGGAGATAAATTCATCTTCTAACAATAGAACATTGTCTATACAAAAAGCCGCAATTTGGTTAACTCGTGATGTTCATTGTGGTCAGATTTGTTATTTAATTAATCGTATCTAAAATATTTTATTGAGGGCTGGCATGGCAGGCTACTTACATCGTCATATCTTTTGAATCTCTCAGTAAGAGATGGCACGGTAAGAAATGTTTGATTAAAACATGCACGTTGAAACAGCTCACTATTTAGCTTGATTTCAAAATGTTGATGTTTGTTTACAGAAGTATATTTTCAGTTATGCTGCAAGTACATTGCAAAGAGGTTCTCGATGATATTTTTCTCATGAAATGTCTGTTGCTATGGTGCTTATCAGCCATAAATCAGTGCACAGAAAAGAATTGCTGTTTTCAAAGCAATTCATTGTGCCTTTTGTTCATTTTAGAAGTTTATATTTCTGTGATTTAGATTATGATCTTTTTTAAATTAACTATGTTAGAAAATAGGAACATTTTTCTAAGATGGACAATCTCTCCCCCATGGGGAGAAAGTGAGGTCTGCAGATGCTGGAGATCAGAGATGGAAATGTGTTGCTGGAAGGGCTTCCTGAAGAAGGGCTAATGCCCGAAACGTCGATTCTCCTGTTCCCTAGATGCTGCCTGACCTGCTGTGCTTTTCCAGCAACACATTTCAATCTCTCTCCCATCTCCGCTTATAGTTCAGTTTAATAATTGTAGTTAAAGGTTGTTGTAATTAAATTTTGGACTTATTGCAATTTGTAGGCCTGATCATCTCTATTGGTAGACTGATGTAAATGTAACCAAATGATTTACTTATGCAAGTGAAGTTGAATAGTACTGTTAATTTTTGTCTAAATGTGCATGATTAACTTAAAAAGGTCAATGATGAAACCAAAATGAGAAAAATTAAAAATGTAGAATTTTCAGTATACACATTGATAAATAACAAATGTGCTGCGGAATGCAATAGAAACATCAGAAAACGTATCACCAAAAAAAAGTGAAAAATACAACTTGGAGAGATGTTTAAAGAGCTTAGAACCCAGAAGTCCTTCAAGATTAGTCCGTTTTGTTTTCTGCGTCATCAGCATTTAAACCGAGGCAACATATATATTTGATGGATGTTCGATTTTACTCACTCTTTAACTATTGTAAAAGATTAAAAATTGCTGTTATACTTTTTATTGACATTAGACATAAATAGGTATATCTGATGCCCATGCTTAAACAAAAATGGATTTGTTAATTTTGAGCCCAGTGCACTGAGACACTACATAAATGCCAGTTGATGAATTGCAGCTTGCTGCATGAAACCTGTGCGCAGGGAGCCAGCAATAGGATCTAGTATCTTGTTCTGAAGAGGGAGCCGAGTCTTGTTCAACAGAGAAATGGGAAATTAGAAAAAGCTGACAGGAACAAAAATGTATGTCTCTTGCTGAATAACGGTAGATTCAGAGAATGATGTTGGGAATGCAAAAAATAAACAATAAAGTTGTCATGTTTAAATAATGTGACTAGTGCATGTTGGGGGGTTTACTATGACGAGCATTTATATGTACAAGTAAACATCTGATTTTGTTTATTCAGTTATAAAAAGTGCCAGAACAAATCAAAATGTTTCCCAGTAATTTTCTTTTCTGTTCTCATGGTCACAAATATTAGGAAATTTCATTGTCAAATCTTAAAGTTTTTCTTTCAGAGCATGCAGCAATTTAATTGCCATTAAAAATTTATTCCAGTTGTTATCTGGTATCTTATTCAAGTGTTTGTTTTGAGGTTTGGGCTGACTTTTTGGCAGCCTATCAATCCGTTCTGTTCTTTCTACTTCATTGAGTGTTGTTCTGAAAATTAGCTTGTGCCTGTTTAATTTGGCCAAAACAACCTTTCTCTTAGGTGTATTCAGGTCTTTGAGCAATGCAGGTCCTTGGCAATGGCTTTGGTTGGATGCCATTGCTGTAGGCCCAGAGGTGCAAGTAGTCTGTGGAAAATATGCAAATCACTGTAAAACAAGGATTTGAGCTGAGTTGGAGATGATTTAAGGTGCTGTCCTGAATTTGGTTTACAGCAAGTTTTTAAAATTCTAAATAGTGGACAAGAATTCAGCCTGCCTCAAATCGGTGTGCTTCCAGTTTTAATTGAGACAGATTGATAGCCATGCGGCAACCCCAAGCCTTGGGGAAACCCAAAAGGTAAAAGGAGACTATGAGGGCAACATTCAAAATATAATTATCCTTAAACATTAGGTCCAGGAGTGATAGGACTGTTTGGTCCGAAGCCAAAAAACTTGTGCTTGTAAAGCCACCCTAGTCCCACCAACCCCACCACATGCAATCTCTGCTAACACCTTGTACGCCTCCATGACCCTGACCACTAATTTAACTTGCAGTTTTGGCAACCTTGCATTCCTCCTCAACTGTTTTTGTCAGGTGTGTTCAGGAAGGTTTCCTCACTCAGTATGTAGACAGACCGACAAGGGGAGAGGCGATTTTAGATTTGGTGCTCGGCAATGAACCAGGACAGGTGTCAGATCTCACAGTGGGAGAGCAGTTTGGTGACAGTGATCACAACTGCCTCACATTTAGCATAGTCTTGGACAGGGAAAGGAGCAGTTATCGAGGGAAGATGTTTGATTGGGGATAAGGAAATTATGACGCTATCAGACAGGAATTGGTAAGTATAGACTGGGAGCAATTGTTTCACAGAAAGGGCACAGCAGGCATGTGGAGACTATTTAAGAAGCAGTTGTTGCCAAGAAAAGAGGAGCTTCTCGTCAAAAGGAAGAAGGCAGCTTATGTAAGGTGGAGGAAGCAAGGATCTAGCACAGCTTTAGAGGATTACAGGCTTGCTAGAAAGGAGCTCGGAAATGGACTGAGCAGAGCCAGGAGTCTGCATGAAAAAGGCTTGGCCAGAAGGATTAGGGAGTACCCAGGGATAGCGGAGGGAACTTGTGCGTGAAGTCTGAGTAGATAGGGGAAGACATAAATGACTTTTTTGCTCCAGTTTTCACCAAGGTAAGGGACCTTGTTGTGAATGAAAACTGAGGAGCTGGGATACAGTCTTGACCAGATCAATATCGATGAAGTTGATGTGCTGGAAACTTTGGAAAACATTAAGATTGATAAGTCCCCAGGGCCAGACCAGATTTATCCTAGGCTGCTCCGGTAAGCAACAAAGGAAGTTGCTAAGCCGCTGGCAAGGATATTTGCCTCCTCGCTCTCCACAGGGGTCGTACCGGAGGATTGGAAGGAGGTGAATGTTGTTCCTCTTTTCAAGAAGGGGAATAGGGAAATCCATGGTAATTACAGACTAGTCAATCTTACATTTGTGGTCAGCAAAGTTTTGGAAAGAATTCTGAGCGATAGGATTTATAACTATTTGGCAAAGCATAGTGTAATTAAAGGCAGTCAGCATGGCTTTGTGAGGGGCAGGTCATGTCTCACGAATCTTATTGAGTTCTTTGAGGAGGTGTCAAGACCGGCCGATGGTCGAGCAGTGAATGTGGTGTATCTGGACTTCAGCAAGGCATTTGATAAGGTTCCCCATGGTAGGCTCATTCATAAAGTCAGGAATTATGGGATACAGGGAGATTTGGCTATCTGGATTCAGAATTGGTTGGCTGACAGAAGGCAGAGTGTGGTTGTAGATGGAAAGTATTCTGCCTGGAGGTCAGTGTTGAGTGGGTCCCGCAGGGCTCTGTTCTTGGTCCTCTGCTCTTTGTAGTTTTTATAAATAACTTGGATGAGGAGGTTGAGGGGTGGGTTAGTAAATTTGCAGATGACACAAAGTTTGGAGGTGTCGGCGATAGTATAGAGGGCTACTGCAGTCTGCAGCATGACATAGCCAGGATGCAGAGCTGGGCTGAGAAATGGCAGATGGAGTTCAACCTGGATAAATGCGAAGTGGTGCATTTTGGAATGTCGAACTTGAATGCTGAATATTGGATTAAAGACGGGATTCTTGGCAGTGTGGAGGAACAGAGGGATCTGGATGTGCAAGTATATAGATCACTCAAAGTTGCCACCCAAGTGGATAGGGTTATTAAGAAAACTTATGGTGTTTGGCTTTCATTAACAGTGGGATAGAGTTTAAGAGCTGCAGACCACACTTGGAATGTTGTCTTCAGTTCTGGTCGCCCTACTGTGGGAAAGATACAGAGGCTTTGGAGAGGGTGCAAAGAAGGTTTACCAGGATGCTGTCTGGACTGGAGGGCTTGCCTTATGAAGAAAGGTTGAATAAGCTCGCACTTTTCTCTCTGGAGCGAAGGAGAAAGAGAGCAAACCTGATCGAAGTATACAAGATAATGAGTGGAATAGATAGAGTCAGTGGACAGAGACTTTTCCCCAGGGCAGGTTTGACTGGTACGAGAAGTCATAGTTTGAAGATATTAGGAGGAAGGTATAAAGGAGATATCAGAGGAAGGTTCTTTACGCAGAGAGTTGTGAATGCATGGAATTTGTTGCCAGCTGTGGTGGTGGAAGCAGAGTCATTGGGGACATTTAAGCGACTGCTGGATATGCACATGGATAGCAGTGAATTGAGGGGTGCGTAGGTTAAGTTATTTTATTTTACATTAGGATTAATCGTTGGCATAACAACTATGCTGTACGTTTCTATGTTCTATGTTCATATCCCCTCCCTAATGATGTCCTCACTAGCTCGGCAATAGCTGTCTTGCCCTAATTGTTGCTTTGCTATATAATTAGGAAGGTGATGGCCTGGTGGTGTTAACTGGACTGTTAATCCAGAGACCCAGGTAATGTTCTGGGGACCCAGGTTTGAATCCCATCATGGCAGATGGTGGAATTTGAGTTAAATAAAGAATCTGGAATTATAAGTCTAATGATGACCATGAAACCATTTACCAGTTGTCAGAAAAATCCATCTGGTTCATGAACGTCCTTTAGGGAAGGAAACTGCCATCCTTACCGAGTCTGGCCGATGTGTAACTCCAGACCCACAGCAATGTGGTTGACTCTTACCTACCTCTGGGCAACTAGAGATGGATAATAAATGCTGGCCGAGCCAGTGGCACCCAATTCCTGTCAACGAATAAATTTTTAAAAACATTCTGTTACAGGGATTCTCACTTAAACTTTCAAAATTAAGATTGTGTTTTTACGTAGGAAACCTGGAGAAAACTATAGTTTCCTCATTTCCAGGGCTGCTGTCAGTGACTTCCTTCTTCCCTATTCCACACACAGGCGCACTCTAGTTGAGGTAAAGTCTCTGGCAAAAGCATTAAATAGCTTCTATTGCACTGATGAAAGGACTATCCCCCCTCCACAAGCACAGAACTGAAAAAGTACTGCATCGTTGGGCTGATTTTTTTTTTAAAATGAGACTCTATATACCCATGACTAAAAATAAAGATCTCATGACATTTTTTTTGAGCAATGTTAGGAATCATTCTCGTGTTATGACCAGCACTTTTGTCTCAATCTACACCAAAAGGAGATAATCCACTTATTTATTACATTTACTGTTTTGTAAAACGTAGCTTGCCTGCTGAGTTTCCCATACTTAGAACAGTACATTTGTTTCAAAGGTTTTTCAATTATTGTAAATTGATTTGAGGTTCTGAGGCCATGAAAGGCAGTGCATAAGTGAATGTTATTTTTTTCTCAAGACGAGAGCGGCAAGTATCAGTCTAACATATTATTTGTAAAATGTTCAAGAATAATTGGCCTATTTGGTGGTTATTGGTCTGAGCATAAGTGAAGGAAGGCAAATTAAGTTTTCTAAACCGAGATTAAAAAATTACTGATTTGGAGTAAGGTGAGATTGAACACGAAGGGTTAAGTTCAAGGCAGACTACGAAAGAAGTAAAAAGGAAGAATAACTCAGAAGATATTATTAGAGACGTTGGAAATCATGAGGGTAAGAAAGCTAGCATAAAGACACTTCACCTGAATGCTCGTAGCATTCATAACAAGGTTGATGAGTTCACGGCACAAATCATCGTGAATGAATATGATTTGGTAGCCATTACAGAGACATGGTCACAACTAGGTGGTGATTATCCAGGGGTATCAGACTATTTAGAAGGACAGACAGGAAGATAAAGGAGGTGGTGTAGCTGTGATATTCAAGGACGACATCGGGGCGGTGCTAAGAGATAATATAGGTTCTATGGAGAATAAGATTGAATCCATTTGGGTGGAAATGAGAAAAGGTCACTGATATGCGTAGTCTATAGGCCACCAAATAATATCATATTGGGGCAGACAATAAACAAAGAAATAATTAATGCCTGTAAAAATAGTACGACAGTTCTCATAGGGAGATTTTAATCTACATGTAGTTTGGTCGAACAAGCTCGGTCAGGGTAGCCTTGAGGAGGTTGAGTATATCCGTGATAGTTTTCTTGAATACTGTGTAATGGAAGTGACGAGGGAGCAAGCTATCCTAGATCTGGTCCTGTGTAATGAGACAGGAATAATTAATGACCTCGTAGTTAGGGATCCTGTTGGAAGGTGTGACCACAGTATGGTTGAATTTAGAATACAGATCAAGCGTGTGAAGATAAAATCCAATACCAGGGTACTGTGCTTGAACAAGGGAGACTACAATAGAATGAGGGAGGTCTTGGCTAAAATAAACTGGAAACAAAGATTTTATGGTGGGACAGTTGACGAGCAGTGGAGGACTTTCAACACAATTTTTCAAAGTGCTCAGCAAAAGTATATTCCAGTGAAAAGGAAGGATTGTAAGAGAAGGGGTAATCTGCCATGGGTGCCGATGGAAATAAGGGAGGCTGTCAAATTGAAAGAGAAGGCGTACAAAATGGCCAAGAACATCATGAAGCTAGAAGATTGGGAAAAGTTTAAAGGTCAACAGAAAGCCACAAGAAGATCTATCGCCTAATTTTTCTAACTTTCTCACCGTGGTTTACCAGGATGTTGCCTGGTATGGTAGGAAGATTGTGTGAGGAAAGGCTGAGGCACTTGGGGTTGTTTTCATTGGAGAAAAGAAGGTTTAGGGGTGACTTGATAGAGGTGTACAAGATGATTAGGGGTTTAGATCGGGTTGACCATGAGAACCTTTTTCCACGTATGGAGTCAGCTATTACGAGCTTTAAATTAAGGGGTGGAAGGTATAGGACAGATGTTAGGGGTAGATTCTTTACTCAGTGAGTCGTGAGTTCATGGAATGGCCTGCCAGTAGCAGTGGTGGACTCTCCCTCTTTATGGACATTTAAGCGGGCATTGGATAGGCATATGGAGGATAGTGGGCTAGTGTAGGTTAGGTGGGCTTGGATCGGCGCAACATCGAGGGCCAAAGGGTCTGCACTGCGCTGTATTCTTCTATGTTCTAATAACATGTCAGTAATTGACAAAGAGATGAAAGTAGATGAAGATTTGGATAAGCTGACCTGGATCTGGAATCGAAACAGCGCAAGTTCAATGGTCCCATAGGGTCTCTGTTTCTCCCAGCTTGGCAGGTTTTTGAAATTAGCTGAGTGGGTTGTTGTCTGGAAACAGTTTAAACTCTGCACTAATCAGAATGTCTTAGAATTATCAGAAATAGCTCACCTCAAAGCTAGCAATTCAAATTTCATACTGCGGTAATTGCCCATGTTCCTTTCACTTAAATGGTCAGGAGCGAGCGTTTCATGTATGTGGATGGTTGAGGCTCATTCTGGGGAAGGTGGGACCTCTACAACCAGGACGATCTTCACTTGAACCAGAGGGGTACTAATATCCTGGGTGGGAAATTTGCTGGTGTTACTCGGATGGTTTAAACTAGCTCATCAGGGGGAATGGGAGCTTTTGATTAGATTAGATTACATTACATTACATTACATTACATTACAGTGTGGAAACAGGCCCTTCAGCCCAACAAGTCCACACCGACCCGCCGAAGCGCAACCCACCCATACCCCTACATTTACCCCTTACTTAACACTATGGGCAATTTAGCATGGCCAATTCACCTGACCTGCACATCTTTGGACTGTGGGAGGAAACCGGAGCACCCGGAGGAAACCCACGCAGACACGGGGAGAACGTGCAAACTCCACACAGTCAGTCGCCTGAGTCGGGAATTGAACCCAGGTCTCCGGCGCTGTGAGGCAGCAGTGCTAACCACTGTGCCACCATGCCGCCCATGGTGTAGTTCCAGTGCACAAGAGGATGAGAGTAGGGAGGACATGGACAGGATTTCACGGTCACAGAAATGTGCTGGCAGACAGCAAGTAGGTTTGAAGTGTGTCTATTTCAACACCAGGAGTATCTGAAATAAGGTAGGTGAGCTTGCAGCATGGATAGGTACCTGAGACTTTGATGTTGTGGCCATTTTATAGACATGGATGTTGCAGGTCCCAGGGTTTAGATCTTTCATTAAGATCAGGGAAGGTGGTAAAAGAGGGGGAGCTGTGGCATTGTTAATCAATGACAATATAACGATGGCTGAAAGAACGTTTTGGTGAGGACTTGTCTGCTGAGGTTAGAAACCGGAGAGGCAAGGTCACACTGCTTGAAGATTTTTTTTATAGGCCTCTGCAAAGTTCCTGGGATGTGGAGGAAAGGATTGGTAAAACGATTCTGGGTAGGAGTGAAAGGAATAGGGTGGTCACTATGGAGGACTTAACTTCCCCAACATTGACTGGAAATGCTATAACTCTGACTAAAACTGATCCATCCAATGTAGTAATGTGTGCAGGAGGGTTTCCTGACACAGTATGTCGAAGGGCCAACAAGAGGGGAGGCCACACTGGATGTGGTACTTGGGAATGAACCAGGCCAGGTGTTTGATTTGGTGGTAGGTGAGCACTTTGGAGAGAGTGACCACAATTTGGTTAGGGTTAGTTTAGCGGTGGGAAGGGTTAGGTACATGCCATAGGTCAAGAGTTATCGATGGGGCAAGGGCAATTATAATGTGATTAGGCAAGACTTATAGGAGGCATAGAATGGGGTAACAAAATGCAGGGGATGGGACAATTGAAATATGGAGCTGGTTTAAGGAACAGCTATTGCATGTCCTTGATAGGTATGTCCCTGTTGGGCAGGGAGGAAGTGATAAGGTAAGGAAACAGTGGTTTACTGAAGAAATTGTATCTCTTGTTAAGTGGAAGAAAGATGCTTGTGTGACATTGAGGCGAGATGATTCAGATGAGTCGATGGAGAGTTACAGATTAGCTAGGAAGGATTTAAAAAGAGTTAAGAAGAGCAAGGAGAGAACATGACCAGTCTTTACCATGTAGAATAAAGGAGAACCTAAAGCTTTCTATTGGTATGTGAGGAATAAAAGGATGACTAGGGTAGGAATAGGGCCAGTCAAAGACAGAAGTTGGAAGTTGAGTATGGACCCTGTGGAGATCAGAGAGATACTAAACGATTATTTCTCATCGGTTTTCACTCGGGAAAAGGAGAATATTGCAGAGAAGACTGAGATACGGCCTATTGGACTAGAAAGGATTGAGGTTAGTAAGGAGGTGGTGTTATAAATTCTGGGAGTGTAGCAGATAAGTCCCCTGGGCTGGATGAGATTTATCCAAGGGTTCTCTGGGAAGCTAGGGAGGAGATGGCGGAGCCTTTGTCCTTGATCTTTGAGTCGTCATTGTCTACAGGTTTAGTACTGGAGGATTGCATATGTTGTGTCCTTGTTCAAGAAGGGCAGTAGATATGACCCAAGTATAGATCAGTGAGCCTTATGTCTGTTGTAAGAAACATTTTGGAAAGGATTATAAGAGAGCGGATTTGCGATTATCTAGCAAACAGTAGTTTAATTGGAGATAGTCAACATGGTTTCGTCAAGGGCAGGTCATGTCTCTCGAACGTCATTGAATTTTTTGAGAAGGTGACCAAGCATGTGGATGAGGGTAGGGCAGCTGATGTATACATGAACTTCAGTAAAGCCATTGAAAAGGTTCCACGTAGTAGACTTTTGGAGAAAATGTGGAGGCATGGGATTGAAGGTGATTTAGCAGTTTGGATTAGAAACTGGCTTTCTATAAGAAGGCAGCAAGTGGCGGTTGATGGGAAATATTCAGCCTGGAGTCCAGTAACTAGTGTTGTGCCACAGGGATCTATTTTGGGACCACTGTTTTGTCATTTGTTTTAAATGACTTGGATGCAGGCATAGGTAGATGGGTTAGTAAGTTTGCAGATGACACTAAAATCGGTGGAGTGGTGGACAGTGTGAAAGAATGTTACAGGTTGCAGGGGGACTTGGATAAACTGCAGAATTGGGCTAATAGATGGCAAATGGAGTTCAATGCAACTAAATGTGAGGTGATGCACTTTGGGAAGAACAGCAGGAAGGCAGAGTACTGGGTCAATGGAAAGATTCTTGGTAGCATGGATGTGCAGAGGGATCTTGGAGTCCATGTACATAGATTCCTGAAAGTTGCCACCCAGGTTGATTAGTGCTATTAAGAAGGCATATGGTGAATTAGGTTTTATTGGTAGAGGGATTGAGTTCCAGAACCGCAATATCATGCTGCACCTGTACAAAACTCTAGTGCGGCCTCACTTGGAATATTGTGTACAGTTCTGGTCGCCCATTACAGGAAGGATATGGAAGCATTGGAAAAGGTGCAGAGGAGATTTACCAGGATATTGCCTGGTCTGGAGGTATGCCTTATGAAGAAAGGCTGAGGGACTTGGTTCTGTTCTGATTGGAGAGAAGAAGGCCGAGAGAGGATTTAATAGAGACATATAAGATGATCAGAGGATTGGATTGAGTGTCTTCTTAGGATGATGATGGTTTAAATGAGGGGGCATAGCTACAAATTGAGGGGTGATAGATTTAAGACAGATGTCCGAGGCAGTTCCTTTACGCAAAGAGTGGTAAGGGCGTGGAATGCCCTACCTGCCAATGTAGTCAACTCAGCCACATTTAGGGGCATTTAAACAATCCTTGGATAAGCATATGGATGATGATGGGATAGTGTAGGGGGACGAGCTGAGAATAGTTCACATGTCTGCGCAACATTGAGGGCTGAAGGGCCTGTTCTGTGCTGTATTGTTCTATGTTACCTTGAGACTCCGTCTGATCTAAGCAATAATCACTCTTTATCTAGCCTTGAACCTGTTAACAGCCCTGTTCCTAGGCTAAGGAATCTGGTATCTGTTTCCAGTATGATAGGGAGATGGAAATCTGGATAGTCAAAGACTAGCGATTAGACAAACCTGTGCTTAAGGCGACGAGGAATCTTCACATGCAGGAGTGCAACTCCCTGTGATGATCCTTGAAGCGTCATGCTTTGTCCATAATCATTCCTTCAGCGTTCTCTGATTTCCTTAGCAAAATATGAAATGGGGCAGTCACCCATTCATAGTTTGCAAAAACCATGTCTCGTAACCAGCTAGATCAATGATTTTACTCAATTCCCTCCCCATCCTGGGCTGAGGCTGCTAATATACTGTTCTGATTTTCACATGTAAGGCGTGAAAAATAAGGAGCAATGCCTTTCTTGCTAACAAAGTACCCAAGGAACCATTGTTTTGTCTGGAAAAGTTGGCACTTCTCTGATTTGTCTTGGCCTGTTTGTTGCAGTTTTATTTCAAAGACTATCTAGTCTTTCTAGGTTTCCTCAAATGTTAAGCCAAAGATGAGTATTTTGTCCAGGTATGTAAGGAGGAACTGACAATGAAGGTTACTGAAAACGTTATCTGTCACATGCATTAAGGTGGCAGGGACATTTCAGAATCGATAAAGGTGGTGCTGGAAAGGCGCAGCAGGTCTGGCAGAACCTGTGGAGGAGGAGAGTCAGCATTTTAGACATGAGCCCTTCATCAGGATGTTTCAGAAGCTAAATGCCATTCTTGTGCACCCATTAATCTCCTGGTGCCAGTTTGAAATATCATCCTTTCAGTGTGTTGTTCACTGGTGGGTGGCTGGTTGTAACTGTGGGCCATTTTAAGACTGCAGAACTATTTTACACATTTGTAATGCTTCCTCCTAACTAGAGGGTTTAGCACCCTTCTGAGTTTTTGCATTGAATGCCCGATAATTGACGTGACCCTCCTCCTATTATTGTATTGGCAATAAGTTTCTATTCCTCCCAGGCCACAGGAGAAATACTAGATGACTGGAGGACAGCTGCTGTGGCAGCATCAGTCAAGAAGGGAGCAAGTGAGAAACCAGGGAACTGCAGACCAGTCAGTCTAACCTCTGTGGTGGGGTAGCTATTGGGAACGATTCTGAGAAACAGTCTTGGAGAGGTAGGGATTAATCAAGAACATTCGGCATGGTTTTGTTAAGGAGAGATCACGTCTGACCAACTTGCTATAGTCTACTACATGTACTATACTTGGACTTCGAGGTTCTTGATAAGATTCTGCATGGGAGACTGATCCTGAAGAACCTCAAACAAAAACTAACAAACTTAAAAGACCCAGTACAATCCATGGACAAAACCAACGTCATCTACAAAATTCCATGCAAGGACTGCCATAAACACTACGTAGGACAAACAGGAAGAAAGTTAGCCACCAGGATACATGAACACCAGCTAGCCACAAAAAGACCAGCTCTCCCTCGTAGCCCTACACACGGATGAAAAAAACCCATCATTTCGACTGGGACAACACCTCTATCCTGGGACAGGCTAAGCAAAGACATGCCAGAGAATGGCACTCCAACCACAACGCCATAAACAAATGCATAGATCTAGATGCCATCTATCAACCCCTCTGAAAACGAACTGGAAATGACATCACCACAAACCCCAGGAACCCCATCCAGGAGAAAGATATAAATAGAAAGCAGGAGACAACCACTTCGCTTCACTTGGAGGTCGCCACTGATGATGTTACCTAGCCAGGGAATGAAACGTCTGGATATCAAACCTACAGTTCAGCGAGCAAACCTACACCCTAAAGCCTATGAGAATTTTGGAAAACTGAATATTTAATTGCCTGAGTGGCAGGAAGCGCGGGGTGAGGGTCGGGGTAGTGGGGTGCTTTTGTGACCGGAAGCCTGTATCTCATAGAGTCATAGAGATGTGCAGCATGGAAACAGACCCTTCAGTCCAACCTGTCCATGCCGACCAGATATCCTAACCCAATCTTGTCCCACCTGCCAGCACCCGGCCCATATCCCTCCAAACCCTTCCTATTCATATACCCATCCAAATGCCTTTTAAATGTTGCAATTGTACCAGCCTCCACCACTTCTTCTGGCAGCTCATTCCATACACGTACCACCCTCTGCGTGAAAAAGTTGCCCCTTGGGTCTCTTTTATATCTTTCCCCTCTCACCCTAAACCTATGCCCTCTAGTTCTGGACTCCCCGACCCCAGGGAAAAGACTTTGTTTATTTATCCCATCTATGCCCCTCATAATTTTGTAAACCTTTATAAGGTCACCCCTCAGCCTCCAACGCTCCAGGGAAAACAGACCCAGCCTGTTCAGCCCCTCCCTGTAGCTCAGATCCTCCAACCCTGGCAACATCCTTGTCAATCTTTTCTGAACCCTTTCAAGTTTCACAACATCTTTCCTATAGGAAGGAGACCAGAATTGCATGCAATATTCCAACAGTGGCCTAACCAATGTCCTGTATAGCCGCAACATGACCTCCCAACTCCTGTACTCAATGCTGTGACCAACAAAGGAAAGCATACCAAGCGCCGCCTTCACTATCCTATCTACCTGCGATTCCACTTTCAAGGAGCTATGAACCTGCACTCCAAGGTCTCTTTGTTCAGCAACACTCTCTAGGGCCTTAACATTAAGTGTATAAGTCCTGCTAAGATTTGCTTTCCAAAAATGCAGCACCTCTCATTTATCTGAATTAAACTCCATCTGCCACTTCTCAGCCCATTGGCCCATCTGGTCCAGATCCTGTTGTAATCTGAGGTAACCCTCTTCGCTGTCCACTACACCTCCAATTTTGGTGTCATCTGCAAACTTACTAACTGTGCCTCTTATGCTCGCATCCAAATCATTTATATAATTGACAAAAAGTAGAGGACCCAGCACTGATCCTTGTGGCACTCCACTGGTCACAGGCCTCCAGTCTGAAAAACAACCCTTCACCACCACCTTCTACCTTTTTGAGCCAGTTCTGTGTCCAAATGGCTAGTTCTCCCTGTATTCCATGAGATCTTACCTTGCTAACCAGTCTACCATGGGGAATCTTGTTGAACGCCTTACTGAAGTCCATACAGATCACATCTACTGCTCTGCCCTAATCAATCATCTTTGTTACTTCTTCAAAAAACTCAATCAAGTTTGTGAAATATGATTTCCCACGCACAAAGCCATGTTGACTATCCCTAATCAGTCCTTGCCTTTCCAAATACATGTACATCCTGTCCCTCAGGATTCCCTCCAACAACTTGCCCCCACTGAGGTCTGGCTCACCGGTCTATCATTCCCTGGCTGGTCTTTACCGCCCTTAAACAGTGGCACCATGTTAGCCAACCTCCAGTCTTCCGGCACCTCACCTGTGACTATCGATGATACAAATATCCCAGCAAGAGGCCCAGCATTCACTTCTCTAGCTTCCCACAGAGTTATCGAGTACACCTGATGAGGTCCTGCGGATTTATCCACTTTTATGCGTTTCAAGACATCCAACACTTTCCTCTGTAATATGGACATTTTGCAAGATGTCACCATCTATTTCCCTGCCGTCTATTTCTTCCATATCCCCTTCCACAGTAAATACTGATGCAAAATATTCATTTAGTATCTCCCCCATTTTCTGTGGCTCCACACAAAGGCCGCCTTGCTGATCTTTGAGGGTCCCTATTCTCCCCCTAGTTACCCATTTGTCCTTAATATATTTGTAAAACCACTTTTTGGATTCTCCTTAATTCTATTTGCCAATGCTATCTCATGTCCCTGTTTTGCCCTCCTGATTTCCCTTTAGTATACTCCTACTTTCTTTATACTCTTCTAAGGATTCACTCGATCTATCCTGTCTATACCTCACATATGCTTCTTAATCAAACCCTCAATTTCTTTAGTCATCCAGCATTCCCTACACCTACCAGCCTTCCCTTTCACCCTGACAGGAATATACTTTCTCTGGATTCTTGTTAACTCATTTCTGAAGGCTTCCCATTTTCCAGCCGTCCCTTTCCATGCGAACATTTGCCTCCAATCAGCTTTTGAAAGTTCTTGCCTAATACCGTCAAAATTGGCCTTTCTCCAATTTAGAACTTCAACTTTTAGATCTGGTCTATCCTTTTCCATCACTATTTTAAATCTAATAGAATTATGGTCACTGGCCCCAAAGTGCTCCCCCACTGACACCTCCGTCACCTGCCCTGCCTTATTTCCCAAGAGTAGGTCAAGTTTTGCACCTTCTCTACTGGGTACATCCACATACTGAATCAGAAAAATTCTTGTACACAGTTAAGAAATTTCTCTCCATCTAAACCTTTAA
>NC_057731.1:57994522-57996735 GCF_004010195.1 Chiloscyllium plagiosum | reverse complement strand
TAATCTAATCTAATCTAATCTAATCTAATCTTACTAGTGTAAATCCTCCCAAGCAGTTCTAGCAAATTTCCCTGTCAGTATATTAGTCCCCTTCCAATTTAGGTGCAATTCGTCCTCCTTGTACAGGTCACTTCTACCCCAAAAGAGATTCCAATGATCCAAAAATATGAATCCTTCTCCCATACACCAGCTCCTCAGCCATGCATTAATATGCTCTATCCTCCTATTCCTGCCCTCACTCGCTCGTAGCACTGGGAGTAATCCAGATATTACTACCCTTAAGGACCTCCTTTTTAAATTTCTGTCTAACTCTCTGTAATTTCCCTTCAGAATCTCAACCTTTTCCCTTCCTATGTCGTTGGTTTCAACGTGGACAATGACCTCCTGTTGGCCCCTCTCCCCCGTGAGAACATTCTGCACTCTCTCTGTGACATCCTTGATCCTGACACCAGGGAAACAACACACCATTCTGCTTTTTCTCTGCTGGCCACAGAAACTTCTGTCTGTACCTCAGACTACAGAATCCCTTTGGGGCCTTTATTGTTTGTCGTGTTTGTAAATGCTTTGTACTTTTAAACCCTCCTACATTAAGTAATAAATTTGTGGATGATGTGAAAATTGGTGGGGTGGTAAATAGTAAGAGTCAATCTTTGAAACAAGAATAGAAATACTTTCAGTTAGTGAACTGTCCATGACGCTGGCAGTTTTAAGGACACCTATGGCTCTCCTTGGTTGGAGGGAAACATCTTTCAGTGAAATCTGTTACCTGTATTCTGAAACCTGCTGAAATCTGGTCTGAAAGTTCATAATTTATTTTGTTTTAGTTTTAGTCACAGTGATCTCTCTCTCTCAGAAATCTCTGCATACAATGTTACCAGTTTGGTTTTAACAATAAACGATAAATTTATTTCACAAAAGAAATGCAGACAAAATAGAATAACTTAAATCTCACCTTTTTATCCTCTGTTGTTTGTATAATCCCATTTATCCCAAAACGTCCCTTATAAATCCCAAAAATATCCTTTATAAATCCCTAAAACATCCCTTATACAGTACCCAAAAGCAGTTCTTGTCCACACATGTACCAGAGAAGAATCCCTTTCTCTAACCTCTTGATAGAGTTGAATTATATTAGTTATATTATAGTTTGTTTTACCCCCAGAGTTTTAATACACATGAGATTAAACATTCTCAGCTTCAACTAATCTCTTCAGCATTTTGTTCAAACATTTCCAGTCTGGGATTATTACTAAACTCTGGATTAGTGGTGCTGGAAGAGCACAGCAGTTCAGGCATCCAAGGATGCTGCCTGCTGTGCTCTTCCAGCACCACGAATCCAGAATCTGGTTTCCAGCATCTGCAGTCATTGTTTTTACCTAATTATTACTAAACCCCTTGCTTGAAGGTAACCTGATTTGTTTTATTTGCTCCCCTTCTTATTACCATTGCTTTATTCATACATGTTTATGCAAGGACATCTGTGAGATTTCCCAAAATGGAAAAGTAAAAGAGAACTTTATGCAAGCTACGGGGAGTTTTCCTTAAGTTTATAAAATACTGGAATTGTTTCTTTAAATTGAAGCCTTGAAGCATTTATTTTGTTTATCTTGCTTGGTCGTAAACCCTTCTAAAGTAAAAGAAATACATCAGTTTTCAAATCTGATCCTTCAAATTGTTTTAATTGAAATCACCACGGCTATTTAAAAGGCATGTGGATGGGTATATGAATGGGAAAGGGTTAGAGGGAAATGGGCCAAGTCCTCGCAAATGGGACTAGATTAGGTTAGGATATCTGGTCGACATGGATGGATTGGACTGAAGGGTTTGGGCTGAGGTTAGGAATAGGAAAGGTGAGCTCACCCTGTTAGGAGTTTTTTTAAAAGGCATGTGGATGGGTATATGAATGGGAAAGGGTTAGAGGGAAATGGGCCAAGTCCTCGCAAATGGGACTAGATTAGGTTAGGATATCTGGTCGACATGGATGGATTGGACTGAAGGGTTTGGGCTGAGGTTAGGAATAGGAAAGGTGAGCTCACCCTGTTAGGAGTTTTTTACAGGCCTCCTAATAGTCCTAGAGACGTAGAAGAAAGGATTGCGAGGATGATTCAAGAGAAGAGTGAAAGTAATAGGGTGGTTGTTATGGGGGACTTTAACTTTCCTGATATTGATTGGGAAAGCTATAGCTCAAATTCGTTAGATGGGTCAGTGTTTGT
>NC_057731.1:57934895-57992682 GCF_004010195.1 Chiloscyllium plagiosum | reverse complement strand
TAAATCAAACATCCACAAAAGCTCGCTTCGTCTCTTAATCTGATGAAACATGAGCGGCAGAGAACTCCTACATTCCAGTATTTCAAGACAAGTAACAATTTAGTTTCCGAACTTATACAGTGCAGACTAAACAACAACTATTCACAAATCCAAGCCTCCCTTTTCCTCACTACGTGCGGTGAAGAAGGCATATGGCGTACTGGCTTTTATTGGTAGAGGAATTGAGTTCCGGAGTACTGGGGTCATGTTGCAGTTGTATAAGACTCTGGTGCGGCCGCATCTGGAGTATTGTGTGCAGTTTTGGTCGTCATATTATAGGAAGGATGTGGAGGCACTGGAACGGGTGCAGCGGAGGTTTACCAGGATGTTGCCTGGTATTGTATGAGGAAAGGCTGAGGCACTTGGGGTTGTTTTTATTGGAGAAAAGAAGGTTTAGGGGTGACTTGATAGAGGTGTATAAGATGATTAGGGGTTTAGATAGGGTCGACAGTGAGAATCTTTTTCCACGTATGGAGTCAGCTATTACAAGAGGGCATAGCTTTAAATTAAGGGGGGGTAGGTATAGGACAGATGTTAGGGGTAGATTCTTTACTCAGTGAGTCGTGAGTTCATGGAATGCCCTGCCAGTAGCAGTGGTGGACTCTCCCTCATTATGGGCATTTAAGCGGGCATTGGATAGGCATATGGAGGACAGTGGGCTAGTGTAGGTTAGGAGGGCTTGGATCAGCGCAACATCGAGGGCCGAAGGGCCTGTACTGCGCTGTATTCTTCTATGTTTTATGTTTGTTTCTGTGCTGTACAGCTCTCTTGACTCTGGCTCTATAGAAATACCTACTAGTTAATCTTTAATTCTTTCAGATACACTGGAAAACCCATGTGTCATAATTTCGATTTTTGAAATTTGAATTAATATTAAAAATAAGCATAAATCTCACCATCCAAATCACAGCATGAATACCCTCTCCTTTTTGCCAACAGTGGCATGGGTGGCTTCCAAAATTGTACCAAGTAAAAGTTCTGCTTGATGTGTCATATGACTCTTAAAGACTGATATTGTCCAGTATCATGAGCCTTCAAGAACATTGAAGGCATGGGCGAGTAAAAGAACACACCAATTGCCTGTTACTGGAATAGTTCTCTGGTCCCATGCAGGCTGACTCGCCTTGATTTTATGGAGAAAAGTCAATGGCACCTGAGCCCATCTCGTCTCATCATCTGTTGCTCACAATAGTTACATTGCATGCTTTCCATGAACGCCTGGATTTCTATCAGCATGTTTGACCCCAACACCACATACATTCTTAATTTCTTTACTTTCACCAAAAGTATCAATTAAATTGTGAGCTACCAATAGCCCCTAGGCTATGTTAAGTATGATTGAAGAGCTCAGTGTAACCAACCCCTGTGCTGCAAAGATGAGGAGAAGGGAACAGACACCAATTAGTTTGCACTTTTCAGCAAGTTGCTCAAAAAAAAACTGATAATGGTTGATACCTCTTATGTGTCAGTTAGGTATGAAGCTTCTACCCAAATTTCATGTTCACCATTGGGCAGTTCCCTATCATTTTGAGGCTGTTCATGAAGGAACCTCATCCCTTTGCCTGTTTCTCAGTGGAACGCCCAACTTAAATGTCTACTTAAATGTCAGGTGAGACGGGAAGGCTGTGGCACTGAATGTCGTCTCTGTTCCTGATGATATTGGTGGCCATCGTTGTTGAGGACAGTTTCATATGAAGTGCCCAGCAGAGTCACAATTCCAGCACTTCTTTTGCAGCATCCCTTGGGTGGGATTGGCCGTGAGGCTTTGTGTGGAGATAGGCCTAGTCCTTGTTGCCTGTAGTTGCTGTTCATCAGTCAGATCCATTTGCATATTCAGCCTAAGGTCTACATTCCTGTCTGCATCAACAGAGTCTTTCCTGAAGGTGGTCTCTTTCCTAGGCTTTAAGAGTCCAGTGTTTCCCTGTGATCCAGGTGATGTGATCCCACTGTTTTGTACCAGATTAGATTCTTAACACCATCACCACCCCCACCCCAATTAAAGTAGCGTAAGAAGATAGTCTGAACCCTAACTCTTGTATTTATTTAAAGGCAAGTCCAAGGCACTGTTCCAGATGTGATTCGATTTCGTCCTTCATTAGGTTTTAAGCAAAACACACCTTATTCTTACAACACAGTTAAAATACAAAAATAGGATTGGCGTAACATTAACTCTGTTGAAATGCTTGAGAAGATAATATGTGATTTAACCACTAATCACCAACTGTTCTAATATAGGCAGCATCCCATTATCAACCGTTGGCAAGATAATTTAGCAAAACCGTTTTAATTTCACATGCTGTTTTCTTACTCTGGCAGTGGAGAGAAAGAGAGCTCCAGCTGTTAGCTGCAGCAGCCAGCTAGCAGAAAACTTCTCACTAACTAACTGAAAACAAAACTAAAAACCTTCCTGGTCTATGTGAGCCTTGACCATCCCATGCATGCTTTTGCATTATTTTTTTAAATTATATATCAGTAATAAAACACCGTGGGAGAATTCACAACCTGTTTACCATCTACCTATCTGAAGCAGATATTCCGGCACAAATGTGCAACGTCTTTCTGCAAGAGAAACAGCACCAAACGCATCTGTCTTGAAAGCACAGTACTATCACACCAAGCATCAAAGAACAACAGTTGAGGTTTGTCATTTCTGACACTCCTTGGCTCCATTTGGAAGTTCCCATCCCTCTCTGCATCTGCTCGGCAGTCAGTTCCAGATTGATTTGAAGTATGGTTTCAGGATGTTGTGATCGAATAACTTCACCAATTGTAGGGATATTGAAACCAGGTCCTCCCTTTGGCTTGCTTATAACAATAAAGCCTCCACTGTAGCTGTGTCAAGCGCTGCTGTCCTCCGAACTCCTGTCAGTGTCTCAAAGATCCACTACAGATTTCTTTGAACACTCTACCTCTTTCCAGTGAGGTTTCCGACACAAATGTTAGTCAAAAATGCTGCCTGCGAGCTCACATTGAGGTCATAATTGGTTTTCAGTCACCGGATCACCGGTGTTTATCTACCTCCTCCTCCTCTTTCTCCCCCCGCCCCCCCCCCCCCCCCCCAAAATCTATCCAGCTTCCTCCTTATCCACAAGCAGAATATCTGACTAGGAGTACTGCGTCTTTCTTCTACAGCCTCAAGGCAAAGCATGTGGGGAGGTTACTATGGATTTGGCCTAAATATCCGATTTTATTCCACTATGTTTGACCCTTTAATGATATCAGAGCAAATTCTGCTTCCCTCATTAGATTGCCAGTTTAAGCTCCTCCACCATCCACTCCATTTTCATCATGACTCTTTCCAATTGCATTGATCTTCATTTGCTGCCTGTACTATGGAATCCTGCCAACTATGCCAGATGCGTCTCAAAAGTTTCAAATCTGAAGATCATAAAGCAGGGCATTCTTTAGTCCACTAGCATTATGTCATTACAAACATGAATAGAAATTAAAATTAAACAGAAAAGGTACAGTGTTTACATGGAATAAGCCTGGGGTTTACAACTGGTTGAGGAAATCCTTTGTCTGATCTTTCTCTCTGAGGCCTCCTTTTCACAAAGCTATGGTTTCTTCCAGAGAGGATTCATTTAACAGCTTCAGCTGTCTTGCTTGTTGCCCGCCCTCACTATCACCACCTGCTGCTGGAGCTACCCAAATAACTGCTTGACCTGTGCTACTCAGCACTACTCCAACCATTGCCATTGGTTCAGCTACACAAGGGTGGTATAAATGAGAAATTGAAGAATATTAAGATTTAGAATTGGGAAATGACCCCTCTTAATGAATTTAGTTTTCGAGTTTGGTATATCTTTGACACTGGCCATTCCTGAGGTCAGGAAGAGTGTTTCTCCTTGTTTTCCATGTGTCCTGTGATGACATCTCTCTTCGTATGCTGTCTACAGTGTTGCAAACTACTTTTGTCACCATTTGCTATGTTGAGACTTCAGTTCCCTAGTTTTGTTTGTTCGCTTCCCAGTAATGCAAGTTTCGTATCCTACATTGAAATGTTTGTGTTTGCAATCAAAACCTCCCTTGTTAGTCAGTCTTGATTAGTGCAGGCAGTGAGTGAATGGGTTTTCAATTTTGACTGACATTATTATACATATTTTGGGATAATGTTCTGAGACTAGATGATGCTTTCTTAAATTGCACTTATCGTTTTGGTTTATGGGTTGTTTAACTGGTGTTCTGAATGCTCTTTAAAGCCTTTAGATATTTTCTAATCAGCCCATTCAGAGCTGTTATTACACACCTCTGAAGCTGATGCAACTTGAACCTGGACCTCCTGTCACAAGACCATATCTACAGTGGCTCTATGGAATGACACAATTTATCTTTTTAGCTAAAAGTAAAATGAAAAAGACTTTCAGTTCAGGGCTTTTACAGAAAATATACATGTTACATTTCCAGATCTGTACCAAGTATGTGAACGTATTGTGATTATTACACTAACAGTCTTTGTTTTAGGTTTGCCAATTCTCGACGATATGCTCATATCTTGCCTGATTCCTGAAGGGTAGACATGCCATACAACCATTTGTTAAATTCTCCAGTGAATCCAGGATAATCTAATTATGTCTATCTGGGTATCAGTAAGCTTGGAGTAAAATTTTCTGGTCAATCAATGGTGTCAAATTTTCATCATTCGAGTGAGACATGGAATCTGACAAGACAATTTAAAGCTATACAGGAAATTTAAATTAATAAGTTATACTGGCTGCCATTAGAAGGGGAAAGAAAATCTGTGCAATTAGGTGTGAATGGAAGTTAAGGTGGTTAGTCAAGTAGAATAGTTGTGAGAATTGAAACTGATCTATTTCTTTGACTACCAAAAAGTGCAGGAATATTGTTTTAAAAAAAAAATTGGCCTCTGCCCTCAGTTCTTGCAAGGTTTTGTCATGGAACGTCAATTTATTTTCTAAAAAAATTGTCAATACGTAATCAGCATATTGGGTTCACTTTGGTTTGCCTGGTGAAGGATTTCTGGCAAATATTAATTCTGTTAAATGTTTAAATAGTTATGGAGTTGAAATAATCCTC
Organism: Chiloscyllium plagiosum; assembly: GCF_004010195.1. NCBI lineage: Eukaryota > Metazoa > Chordata > Chondrichthyes > Orectolobiformes > Hemiscylliidae > Chiloscyllium > Chiloscyllium plagiosum. Next base: position 57,987,606 of record NC_057731.1, on the reverse strand, counting down.
ATCTACTGGGACAACCTATCAGACTTCAGAAACAGTTTCAAGTTTGACAGCAAAGAGTGCATTAGGAGTTTAATGCAATTCAATTACTCACATCTTGTGTGGTTACCACTGCAAGATAGTCCTGCAATGGACAGTTTCTTTGCAAAATATTAAACTAAGATTGGGTGCAGCACACAGTAATGCACTGTTTAGTTTTAGTTTCCAGCGTTTGATGTCTGTCTCTAATTCTGACTTGTAATCATTTTTGAGTCGGTTAAAATACTTACTCTGTCAAACGTGTTTTAGTTATACTTGTTTTTTTTTTAAGAAAAATGAAAAAGTACTGGTTCCCCTATGCTGTGTGCAGCTGTGGATGAAACTCGTAATTCTTAAATTCTATCACTGTTTTTGTTATGATGTCGTTTTTTTGCAGCTGTGATGGGCATGATCTCAATGCACAAATAATAGATAGGTTCTTGTTGGTCATAAAATTAAATATTTTCTCAACAACACACATTCAGTATTGAAGTTTAAATTAATGTTTCAACAGTTGTGATAATTTTTCCTGAATTTTCACAGCTTTGTGGTTGGAAGACTTACGAATTAAATTATTTTTCTGTTGTCATTCTTGGCTGATTCCCTTTCTAATTTGAAAATGTTCAGAATTTTTGTACCAAGCATGAGTGTTTGTTCACAGTTAGAGGTGTATTTGTTTTCCCTTTTTTATTGCAAAACTCTACCATGGTCGACATCCACTTTCATGCCATCTTTGACCACATTTTCCTGGAAGATTGAGATAGCTGTTGGGGGAAGGTTTGAACCTGGGCAAGCTAAAAGGTATAGATTGTACCTCACTAGTCTAGGACCGATATCCCTGAGAGCACTTTGCTCGTGCTGCTGTTCCAGGTCAACTGGAATGAAATATTGATGGGCAGTGATGTAATGGAACAATGGACTGCCTTTAAAGAGGAGTTGGTTTGGATGTAATTTGAGGTGCATTCCCATGAGTGGGAAAGGTAGGACAAACAGCCAGAGGGCTCTGAATGACTATAGAGAGTAAGATGAACCAGAAAAGTTATGCACGGCAGATGTCAAGTTGAATTAGCAAGTGTGAGAATAGACTAACAGCTAATAATAGAAGAGAAGAAGTTGGCCCCATTGGTAGAATGGCTGAGAACCATGGGGAAAGTCAATTGAGCCAGATGGGAAAGGGATCAATGGCAACATGAGCAATTTTTTTTCACATTGTATGTGGTTAGAATCTGGAATATACTGCTTGAGAACATGATGGAAAATTTGAACCTTGTCTGAAGAGAGAAATATTGTAAATGTATATAGAAAGGGCAAGGGAGTGAGACTAACTGAGGTTTTCTTGTGGAATGTTCTCACAGACATGATAAACAAAATGACTGAATCCTTTGCCATAACTATTGCATGATTCTGCAGAATAACCCAAAGTGCTTTATAGACAGTAAAAGACTTTTTTGAATTGGAGTCTCTGTTATGCTATTTAAAGCCCTTTTTCTTTATTCTCATCTTTTGCACTTAAGTACAAAATCATTGCAGAAATGTGAAATGTTTGCTACTTAACTAGTCAACATGATAACTATTACTTGACCAAGAGCCCTTTTGGATCTGTGATTTGGTTAAGACCAGGGCAAACCAGCAGCTAGAAATCTTCCTAAATGTACCAAAAAGTTGATATATAGAAAATAGTGCTAGATACCCACATATAGATTGAAGCTACTCCATTCCCTGGCGTCTTTTTCCTTTTGTGCTAAAGCAAGTCCTTCAACTGTCTTCACCACCTATCTGAGCTTCATAGTTTTGTCAGATTTTGAGCTGTTTTAATTTGTTGTGCAATTGCCAATCCCAAGGGCAAAGGACTAAATTTATATGCATCAACATGTGTCTTATCAGATTTACACCATAAGATGTAAAGAGACTACTGTTTTCTGTCCAGTTCCCTGATGTTGCAGTACTACTTTTACAGAAATCTCATTGGCTTATAGTGTCTCAGTCTTGCGATGGGTGACACATTACTTTTAGAATTGCATATTTCCTAGATGAAGTATAATATAGACAAAGCTGTTTTGAGATCTGTCTCCTATGTTGTAAACATAGTCAGACTGTAATTGTTTGTGTTTTACCATAAAATGTCAATATGATAAATTATCACACTTCTATCCTTTGATTTTAAAAGCACTGTATATAGATATGTTGACATTTGAATGGTTGGTAAACTTAATAGTCAGAAAGAAGTAATTGATCAAGCTTCACATTTTTCCTGAACCTGCCACATGGAAACAGTGACTAACATTAGATGAGCTAGTTAAATCACTGACGTATTTTTTCAAACTTCCAGGTTAATTTTGAATCACTTCCTATACACCCATACATTGCACATAATATGGTGAAACAATAATCAATCCATATTGTCTTGAAAATACCTACAATAATATTCCTCTGCTCACACTTTTTTTATTTTGAAGTTTGGTCTTAAGTTGTATTCTGCATTTAAAAAAAAACACACCCATGATTAGCATTCTCCTGCACGTATAACCCAGACTGACTCTTTTGTCAGTTTAATCAATTTTATACCAAGCAGTGTCTTAGTACTGCTTCATTAAATATTTGGAATTATTTTTGATTCCTTTCAATGACAGTACCTGTATCTGAAATTGCACTTCTAGTTGAATTTACTAAATTTGTCAAGAACATGCTGTACATCTCTATGACTCGAAGAAGGAGAAAGAATTGGTGAACAGAGGAAGAAAAGCAACCATAAAATTAAGCTTTTATTTATTTATATATAAATTTTTAAAATAAAATCCCTACAGTGTGGAAACAGGCCCTTTGGCCTAACAAATCCACGTGACACTCGGAAGAGTATCCCACCAAGACCCATTCCCCCTACCTTATATTTACCCCTGATTAATGCACCTCACTTACACATCTTGGGCAACTTACCAATTCACAGCCAATTCAGCAAACTTGCACATCTTTGTACTGTGGGAGGAAACTGGAGCAATCCCAGGCAGACATAGGGAGAAAGTGCAAACTGCATAGAGACAGTTGTAGCATATAACTCATTATATGTTATAAATTCTCATCATTTTTGAAATGTTATGTTTCTGACTTACTGTGAGTCATGGGACATCTGCCGTTATCGGACTCTTTTCAAGATTTTCCGTACTTCAAGATTAAGCATTCAGTGCCATAAAGTTTTTGTTTAATCTGCAGAGCTGCATTGAATGGAACAATGTATTTATACTATTGGACCACTCCTTGACTCTGTTTGTTTTTGTTTGGTCTTTAAGGTCAGTTGTTCCATAAAGGCTCTGCTGTTGAAAATTTAAAACAGAATTACTTTAACCAGTTAAGAACAGCATTTTTGCCAAGAAGAAAAATAAAATAACAATATCAAGTGATTACTATCAATGTGATGAATGTCTGAATAATTGTAGTTTATAAGACCATCAGGTACAGGAGTAGGTTGTTTGACCCTCAAGCATGTTCCACCATCCAATAGAACCATGGCTGATCCAACATTCCTCACATTGACTTTCCTACATTTTCCCCATAACCCTTAATTTCCCCTACTGATCAAGAATCTATTAATCTTGACCTTGAATGTACACAGAGCACCCTATGGGGGCAAGGAGATCTAAAGAGACTCAACCCTATAAGACAAGAAATTCCTCCTCACCTGCCTTAAATTAGCACCTCCTCCTTTCAGACTATATTCTGGTCTGAGATTCTCCTATGAGCGGAAACATCCTCTCCAAATCCACAACAGCGTGCTTGAACCTCAGCTGCCCTCTGAAAGGGTCCAGCAAGCCACTCAATTTTATCAATTGCTACGAAGTCTCAACAAAACAATTAAACTGGATGGACCACCTGGCATTGACCGAGGCAGAAGCAGCCTTCTCAACCCTGCAAAAACCTCCTTATTAGCATTGGGGGCTAGTGCCAAAATTAAGAGCTGTCTCATGGAGAGCTGTCAAATAACAGCCTGAAGTAATCATGCTTACAGAATCATACCTTACAAATAATGTCCCAGACAACACCGTCACTGTCCCTGAATATGACCTGTCCACCAGCAGGACAGACCCTTCTGAGGTGGCAGGACAGTGGTATACAGGCAGGAGAGAGTTGGCCTGGGAGTCTGAACTTTTAAGGCAAAAGTGAGGACTGTAGATGCTGGAAATCAGAGTCTATATTAGAGTGGTGCTGGAAAAGCACAGCAGGTCAGGCAACATCCAAGGAGCAGGAACATCGATGTTTCGGGCAAAAGCCCTTGATCATCCTGATGTCATGCCTTCAGATTGAAAGTGGGCAAGAAAACCCGCTAGTTACCACCTCCTTCCACTGAGGAATCCTTATGCCTCCAAGTTGAACAACACTTGGAGGAAGCACTTAGGATGGCAAGGATGCAAAATGTGCTCTGGTTGGGATATTTCAATAGCCACCACCAAGAGTGACTTGGTAGCAGCACAACTGATCGAGCTGGTCAGGTCCTAAAGGACATACCTGCTAGACTGGGTCTGCACTCATAGTGAGGGAGCTAACGAGAGGGAATAATATACTTGACCTCGCCCTCACTCTTCCGGCTGCGGATGCATCTGTCCATGACAATATCGATAAGAGTGGCTACTGCACAATCATTATCAAGAGGAAGTCCCACCTTCACAATGAGAATACTTTCCTGTCTGTTGTGTGACACTATAAGTGTATTTAAGTAATAGTTTGACTTTTGATTCTTCTTACTAACGTGCATGACTTCACACTTTTCTATATTGAATTCCACCTGGCAAGTTTTTACTCACTTACTCAAACTATCTATATCTTCTTGTAACAAAAACAGAATTTGCTGAAAAAGCTCAGCCGGTCTGGCAGCATCTGTGAAGAGAAATCAGAGTTAACATTTCAGGTCCAGTGACCCTTCCTCAGAACTATCATCAGTTTCACTACCATTATAATTAAAGATCTTAGAGTAAAGAATCCCGTAGGGAAGGTGATCTGGTCCTGATGGACTGGACAGGAAGACTAAAATGGTAGAACAATTTATCAACAATGGCAGATGTTTAAGGAGATATTCAATTTCTCCCAACTAAAATATTCCAAGGAGGGGAAAGATTGTCACGGGGGGAAAATATTTGTGGCTAAGCAAGGAAGTTAGAAATAACAAAGGGTCGGTGTTGGGTCCACTGCTATTCGTCATTTTTATAAATGACCTGGATGAGGGCTTAGAAGGGTGGGTTAGTAAATTTGCGGACGACACTAAGGTCGGTGGAGTTGTGGATAGTGACGAAGGATGTAGTAGGTTGCAGAGAGACATAGATAGGATGCAGAGCTGGGCTGAGAGGTGGCAAATGGAGTTTAATGTGGACAAGTGTGAGGTGATACACTTTGGAATTGATGTTCTTAATCTCATAAAATCCCTACAATGTGGAAGCAGACCTTTCAGCCCATTGAGTTCACATCAACTCTCCGAAGAACAACCCACACAGACCCACCTCCCCCACCCTATCCCTGTAACCCTGCATTCTGCATGGCCAATACATCGAACATGCTCAGCTTTGGACTGTGGGAGGAAACTGGAGCCCTCAGAGGAAACCCACACAGATATGGGAAAAACATGTCAGATAATCAGAGAGTTAGATAGGGTGAACAGGGAGAGCCTTTTTCCAAGTATGGGGACAGCAAACACGAGGGGACACAACTTTAAAGTGAGGGGAGATAGGTATAAGATAGATGTCAGAGGTAGTTTCTTTACTCAGAGAGTAGTAAGGGTATGGAATGCTTTGCCTGCATTGGTAGTAGATTCGCCAAGTTTAAGTGCATTTAAGTAATCATTGGACAGGCATATGGACGTACATGGAATAGTGTAGGTGGGATGGTCTTCAGATTAGTATGACAAGGCGGCGCAACATCGAGGGCTGAAGGGCCTGTACTGCGCTGTAATATTCTATGTTCTAACAAAAGCAAACCTTATTGCAAAGGCCAGTGGCAGGTTGGAAGATTAGGAAGCTTTTTAAATGGTTCCAAAAAATGTAAAGAGCAAAGGTAAATCATGAAAGAAAAATGAGCTCAAAATGTAAAAACAGATAGTAAAAGCTTCTATAAATATATTATAGGGAAGAGAATAGCTAAAGTGAATGTTATCCCTGTAGAAGAGACAACTGGGGAGTTAATAGTGGGGAATACAGAATGGCAGAGATAGTAAATCAGTTGTTTGCCTCAGTTTTCACAGTGGAGGACACAAGTATATTATAACCGCAGGTAATGCAGGGGTTGTAGAAAAGGAGCAACTTGAAGGAAGACAGTAGGAAGTCTGCGGCTTACAGCACTTAAGGTGCAGATCCAGGTAATATAAGAGTTTAAGGTCTCTGCCTCCACCGATGCAGGCATTGAATTCCAGACATCCACCATCTGTATTTTTTTTTAATTTTTCCTCATGTCCCCTTTGATGTTTCTGCCTTTTAGCTTGAATCTATGGCCTCTGGTTTTTGAACTATCTGCCATGGGAAATAAGTTTCTCCTGTCTACTCTCTCTATCCCTCACAATTTTGTACACCTCAAACATGTCACCCCTCTTGAACTCTCCTTTATTTGAAGGAAATCTCCTCCATATTGTATAGAATTCCTTCACTTTAAATTTCTGGATTTTAAGCACTCAACCTCCAGTTGACCACCTGTCTGCAACTTGCTCATGTAATCATTGTCACAAAATTTAATTTCAAAGAATCTTTAGTTGTTAATAAATATCTCATCCCAAACTATTGTTTTATGATTTATTGTCTTCTAAATGCAGTTGATCTAAAAATCTTTTAGTTTAGTGCAATCAAATGCAGCAAACATTGTTTTAACAGGCACCTTATCAACAGGTGCTTTTGACAAACCGGGAAAAATTATATCCCTCAAATACTGCATTCTGTTGTGGTTCTGTTCGCCGAGCTGGGAATTTGTGTTGCAGATGTTTCGTCCCCTGTCTAGGTGACATCCTCAGTGCTTGGGAACCTTCTGTGAAGCGCTTCTGTGATGTTTCCTCCAGCATTTATAGTGATTTGTATCTGCCGCTTCCGGTTGTCAGTTCCAGCTGTCCGCTGCAGTGGCCAGTATATTTGGTCCAGGTCGATGTGCTTATTGATTGAATCTGTGGATGAGTGCCATGCCTCTAGGAATTCCCTGGCTGTTCTCTGTTTGGCTTGTCCTATAATAGTAGTGTTGTCCCAGTCGAACTCATGTTGCTTGTCATCTGCGTGTGTGGCTACTAAGGATAGCTGGTCGTGTCGTTTCGTGGCTAGTTGGTGTTCATGGATGCGGATCATTAGCTGTCTTCCTGTTTGTCCTATGTAGTGTTTTGTGCAGTCCTTGCATGGGATTTTGTACACTACATTGGTTTTGCTTGTGCCAATGTAGTGTACAAAATCCCATGCAAGGACTGCACAAAACACTACATAGGACAAACAGGAAGACAGCTAACGATCCGCATCCATGAACACCAACTAGCCACGCAACGACACGACCAGCTAACCTTAGTAGCCACACACGCAGATGCCAAGCAACATGAATTCGACTGGAACAACACTATTATCATAGGACAAGCCAAACAGAGAACAGCCAGGGAATTCCTAGAGGCATGGCACTCATTCACAGATTCAATCAATAAGCACATCGACTTGGGCCCAATATACTGGCCACTGCAGCGGACAGCTGGAACTGACAACCGGAAGCGGCAGAGACAAATCATATAAATGCCGGAGGAAACATCACAGAAGCGCTTCAAGGAGGCTCCCAAACACCTGAGGATGTCACCTAGACAGGGGACGAAACGTCTGCAACATAAATACCCAGCTCGGCGAACAGAACCACAACAACGAGCACCCGAGCTACAAATCTTCTCACAAACTTTGAATACTGCATTCTCACGGGATATGAGTATTAATGCTGTAAGTAAAATATAAGTGATGTGTGCCCCTGCAGTATGTTTCTATTACTTAACTATGGGTTTTTACATTGATTTAAGTGGTTTTAGATATTTGTGCTTTTTTTTAAGGGATGTTGATGTCTTGAAGTTTCATTTGGTCGGGGTTTACAGCAGTTATGTGTACCTCTTGATTATCTAGAGTAGTTTTCTTAATGTTATAGTATTTTTCATACATTCACCATGAATTATTTTGATAGTATGATTGATTGAATCAATCAAAGAGAATTGTTAGTTGTAATTTGGAGTTTTAGGACTGCAGGCATCATTAATGCAGAAGCTGATACATTCTTAATCCAAGCAGGATTAACATTGAAAACATTGAATTGGGACAGAGCTTTAATCTTAAATTTTGATTGGAAAGTACATGGAAACAGAAGTATAAGGTTTTACTATAACTTCCTAAATTTCCAGACTCCTCATTTGAGATCCAGGACTGAATGAGCACAAGTTACCTCCAATGAAACATTACAAAGATTGAGGCCATTGTTTTCAGCGCCTGCTTCAAGTATTATTCTCTAGATACCAACCTCACTGCTCGACTTGCCAAAAGTCTGAGATTAAACAAGGCTGTTTGTAATGTTGGTTTCACTTTTTATCCCAAAATGAACAGTGTTCTAACGGCCATTTATTTATACATCTGTAACCTCACCCCATCTCATTTCATGTGCTGATACCCTCACTCATGCCTTTCTTACCTCTGGACTTGACAATTCCAAAGCACTCCTAGCTGATCTATACATTATAAGCTTCATATAATTGAAGTCTGGCCTACAACAATGTGGTTGACTCTTAACTGCTCCTCGAGCAGTTAGGGATGAGCAATAAATACTGGCCTAGCCAGTAACACCCGCATTCTATGAGTGAAATTTTTAACAATTCAAAACTCAACTGCCAATACCTTAAAGTCCTTGTACTAAATCCATGTTCAGGAATAAGCTTGTTGATCTAGATTGCTGTCAGACAACTAACCTCTTTCCTTTCAACTCCTTGTATCACTTTGCTCCACCATAGTTTTGCAATTACCAATAACCCCAAATTCCTGCCAGACATCTACACTCATTTAAGTTGGCCTTTTGATCTTTCTCTTGATTAACTGCTTTGGTATTGGTGGCTGTGCCTTCATTTGCCTAGACCTTGAGCTTTTGGTCATCTGACTTTTCATGCCCCTTTTGTGGCTTGGCATCATATTTTTTGGCGTAACATTTCTGTGAAGTACCTTGGTTTGTATGATTAGTTATTCTATCATAGGAATGTTTGAAGTTCAGTGAACAGTATTTAAGGGACACACGACTGAGACATTTGTTTTTTGAAAAATCATTAATTTTTTATTTGCAGCTGATTACTCGAAACTTGTCAAGACATTAAAAAAAGTCTTGGAATATAATCAGTATTTAACCTCTCTGAATTGTTATGTTAATGCAAGGCTTCAAAGGCAGGTGTAATTATTGCAATGTATTTTTACATACTCAATCTAGGCTATTGTACTGTGCAGAGTAAGAAAATTAACAAACGTTTTAACTCTTAAATGCATTTCACTTGTCTTTTTAAAAACACGGGACCCTGAGTTAATGCTTATGGAATTCGGGTATGTTATTGAAGAAGACACTTGGTCAGTTTGCAAGAGTGGAAATTACTTTTGACCCCTCGATTATGCTGCGAGAAAATGTTTAAATGCTAATCTTTTGGTGGTGAGCAATAATCAGTCATTAGCTGTTTATCCTAGAAAAGTGTAAAATTGGTCAGTATAAAGGAAAGCCCATTTTATAGATGACATCTGCAGGTTCTTTCGTAAAGACTTGGAAAGCACACAATTTAAGGAAGTTCGTCAAATCTGAGGAAGGATCACTGGACCTGAAACAGTAACTCTAATTTCTCTCCGAAGATGCTGCCAGACCTGCTGAGCTTTTCCAGCAATTTTTTTTGTGTACAATTTAAGGAAATTGTAGTTACCCTGCAAAAACAATAATTTGCTACAAAGTCCTTAAATATAATCTGCTGTATATAAATGTAAACCCAAAAGAACCTGCTGCAACAAAAATGGACAGAGTAAATTGAAGCTTGCCGAAGTCTGGAACACAGTGAAAGGTGTGTGAACCCATATGGAGGTCTGTCATCAGACACAGCTCAGGCTAAACTCAAGATAGATAAACCACTTTTATTTTCTGCAAGAGAATCACTTAAAAGTAGTGGTAAGTTATATGTCATGCACATATGCAACTTGATGACAACAGTGGAAAATTTTGCTGAACAAGTTGTCAATGTTTACATAATAAATAAAAGGATTAAATATTTTGTGCAAGCTATTTGTTTCTTACTGGTTCCATTACAGTAAGAGTCCATTATTGGATAGTAGTATTTAAAGCAAAAAAAGTGTGAAAATCCAAAACAAATGTTGAATAAAATGGTTTGAAAGTTCCTTAAATAACTGAATCATGTCTGTTAAATGTTACTTGCGATTTACTGAATGAAGAAATTGTGTCGCTGTGGCACTCCTTAGAAATGTGAAGCATCTTGTGCTTTACCATGTTAAAGATAATTATGTGCAAGTTGCTGTGTTAGTTCCCAATTCATTGTTACACACTACTCATTCTTCATTGACATTAGCCTTTTCCCCTGTCATGACTTTGTTACTCTGCTCAGAAACCTGGCTGCAAAGTTGAGCATGCAGCTTGTGACAACATATCTGCAAGCTCAAGAGCAGAGTTGTTTTTCTATAAATCTGGTCCTGATTCTTCCTAATATGAAGTTAATTTTTGGCATAGAGACCTTCGATCCAAATAGTCCACGCCATGTTCCCAAACCAACCTAGGCCCACCTCCCTGTGTTAGGCCCAAATCCTTGCAAACCTTTCCTATTCAAATTGTCCAAATTTCTTTTAAATGCTGTAACTGGAACTGCATCCCCACCACTTCCTGTTTAGAGTCCTAGAGATGTACAGCATGGAAACAGACCCTTCGGTCCAACCTGTCCCTGCTGACCAGATATCCCCACCCAATCTAGTCCCAACTGCCAGCACCCAGCCCATATCCCTCCAAACCCTTCCTATTCCTATACCCATCCAAATGCTTCTTAAATGTTGCAATTGTATCAACCTCCACCACATCCTCTGGCAGCTCATTCCATACACGTACCACCCTCTGCGTGAAAAAGTTTCCCCTTAGGTCTCTTTTTTTAATATCTTTCCCTTTTCACCCTAAACCTATGCCCTCTAGTTCTGGACTCCCCGACCCCAGGGAAAAGACTTTGTCTATTTATCCTATTCATGCCCCTCATAATTTTGTAAACCTCGATAAGGTCACCCCTCAGCCTCCGACACTCCAGGGAAAACAGCCACAGCCTGTTCAGCCTCTCCTTATAGCTCAAATCCTCCAACCCTGGCAACATCCTTGTAAATCATTTCTGAACCCTTTCAAGTTTCACAACATTCTTTTGGAAATTAATGATGACATTATTTCTGATTTGTTATGTAGGCTTTTTTATTCGCTCGTGTAATGTGGGTATTGCTAACTGGCAAAGGCAAGTTGACTTTGAACTGATTGTCTGTCTGCCTAATTAGGCCATTTCAGAGGGCAATTAAGAGTCAGCCAGATTGCTGTTGGTCATGAGTCATATGTAGGCCAGACCAGTTGAGGATGACCGATTTCCTTCCGTGGAAGGACATTAGTGAGCCAGGAGGGTTTTTTTCAACAATCAACTGGCTAATTTCTTGGTCATCAATAGATTCTTAGTTCTTTATTGAATTCAAATTCCACTATCTGCCATGGTGGGATTTGAACTCGAGTCATCAAATCATTGAGTTGAGCTTCTGGATAGAGTCATAGAGATGTACAGCACGGAAACAGACCCTTCGGTCCAACTCATCCATGCCGACCAGATATTCCAACCCAATCTAGTCCCACCTGCCAGCACCCAGCCCATATCCCTCCAAACCCTTCCTATTCCTATACCCATTCAGATGCCTTTTAAATGTTGCAATTGTACTAGCCTCCACCACTTCCTCTGGCAGCTTATTCCATACACATACCACCCTCTGCGTGAAAACATTGCCCCTTTTTTATAGGGGAGGCTGCAGAAGGATAATTAATCTAGTGATAATACCACTTGGCTATTGCCTCCATTTGTTTTTTTCTGTGGTTGACACATGGATCTCTGCATCCCTGCATGAAGGGTCATTGGTAATTTCAAGTTGTCAATGTTGTTATGAAGGTAGAAGCATACTGTACCTTTTTAAGAAAGTTAAAAGCTAGCAGAATTACCTATCAGCATCAAGTGTTCTGAGCAAGATACAATGTAACCTTTTGATCCAGCAGCTAGTGTAGCTGGTTGCTTGGAGACAAAATCATTTATATTAAATAATCCAGATGGTGCTACATTGGAAATCAATTTAAGATAATCAGCTAGACCTGCAATATGATGCATCTGCATGTGCTAGAAACTGTATATGAATGCTCAAGATTCTATCTTTTATAGCCAGGAGGAATTGACATTCATTGCACCTTTTTCAAAAATACAGGTCATGGAAACAGCCAATTCCTGCTGTATCCCAATGGCAACAGCCTAACCAATCAGAATCTACCTGGCTTGACAGTTAAGATTGTCAGGTAACTGTTCTCACTGCATCTCCATGCCAGTGCTGGCCCAGACCATCAGCACCCTCTTCTCATGCTGTATAAAATAGTGTCCTTTTTTTTGCTATGGTTTCTTGCATTGAGAAAGTTCCATTTCTTGCCTTCCAAGTTTAAGTTCTATATTGACCAAGCCGTTAATAGTGTCGTTAATTGCTTCAAAAACAAACATTTTCAATTATTTAGATTTTGTTCTGTGACAGGGAAGCCATTGTGCTCTTAACACCTGGGAATTGCACAACTGTGATCGATTCCTGACAGGAAGTGAGACTATTTGGATTGCTGAGTCAGTAAACTATGAACAATAGTTGTATATAAGGTTCACATCAGGGACTTTGTGTCAGTTTTTTTTTTGCTCTCTGTTGTTTGGCAGTGCATCAAAATAGCAGCATGAACCTGATACATCAAAAAACAATTTGCACAGCATGCAGTTGAGATACATAGTCATACTGCATGGAAACAGAACCTTCGGTCCAACAAGTCCATGCCAACCATATTCCCAAACTAAGCTAGTCCCACCTGTCTGTGCTTGGCCCATATCCCTCCCTGGAAAATATTCAGCCTGGAGTCCAGTTACTAGTGGTACGCCACAAGGATCTGTTTGGGACCACTGCTGTTTGACTTAGGTGGTCAAAGGTGGGTGGATTAGTAAATTTGCAGATGACTCTAAAGTCAGTGGAGTAGTAGACAGTGTGGAAGAATGTTACAAGTTGCAGGGGGACTTGGATAAACTGCAGAATTGGGCTGAGAGGTGGCAAATGGAATTCAATGCAGCTAAATGTGAGGTGATTCACTTTGGGAAGAATAGCAGGAAGGCAGAGTACTGGGTCAATGGAAAGATTCTTGGTAGTGTGGATGTGCAGAGGGATCTTGGAGTCCATGTACATAGATCCCAGAAAGTTGTCACCCAGATGGATAGTGCTGTTAGAACATAGAACAATACAGCACAGAACAGGCCCTTTGGCCCTCGATATTGCGCCGGCCTGTGAACTATTCTCAGCTCGTCCCCCTACACTATTCCAAAATCATCCATGTGCTTATCTAAAAATTGTTTAAATCTCCCTAATGTGGCTGAGTTGATTACATTAGCAGGTAGGGCATTCCACCCCCATACCACTCTGTGTAAAGAACCTGCCTCTGACATCTGTCTTAAATCTCTCACCACTCGATTTGTAGTTATGCCCTCTCGTACAAACTGATGTCATCATCCTAGGAAATAGTATTTCTTTGTCTTCCCTATCTAATCCTCTGATCATCTTGTATGTCTTTATCAAATCCCCCCCTAAGGTGCCTTCCTTCCAATGAGAACAGACCCGGGCATTGGATAGGTATATGGAGGATAGTGGGTTAGTATAGGTTAGGTGGGCTTGGATCGGCGCAACATCGAGGGCCAAAGGGCCTGTACTGCGCTGTATTCTTCTATGTTCTATGTAAGTCTCTCAGCCTTTCCTTATAAGACCTTCCCTCCAGACCAGGCAACATCCTGGTAAATCTCCTCTTCACCCTTTCCAATGCTTCCACATCCTTCCTGGAATGGGGCGACCAGAAATGTACACAATATTCCAAGTGTGGCCGCACCAGCGTTTTGTATAGTTGCAGCTTGATATTGTGGGTCTGGAACTGAATCCCTCTACCAATGAAACCTAACACACCGTATGCCGCCTTAACAGCACTGTCCACCTGGGTGGCAACTTTCTGGAATCTATGTACATGGACTCCAAGATCCCTCTGCATATCCACACTACCAAGAATCTTTCCATTGACCCAGTACTCTGCCTTCCTGTTATTCTTCCCAAATCACCTCACGTTTAGCTGCATTGAACTCCATTTGCCATCTCTCAGCCCAATTCTGTAGTTTATCCAAGTCCCCCTGCAACCTGTAACATTCTTCCAAACTGTCCACTACTCCACCGACTTTAGTGCCGTCTGCAAATTTGCTAATCCATCCACCTATGCCTGCGTCTAAGTCATTTATAAAAATGACAAACAGCAGTGGTCCCAAAACAGATCCTTGTGGCACACCACTAATAACCGGACTCCAGGCTGAATATTTTCCATCAACCACCACTCGCTGCCTTCTTACGGAAAGCCAGTTTCTAATCCAAACTATTAAATCACCCTCTATTCCATGTCTCTGCATTTTCTCCAACAGCCTACCATGTGGAACCTTATCAAAGGCTTTGCTGAAATCCATGTGCACCACGTCAACTGCCCTACCCTCATCTATATGTTTGGTCACCTTCTCAAAAACCTCAATGAGGTTTGTGAGACATGACCTGCCCTTGACGAAACCATGTTGACTATCTGAAATCAAATTGTTGCTTGCTAGATGATTATAAATCTGATCACTTTTATAATCCTTACCAAAACCTTTCCTACAACAGAAGTAAGGGTCACTGGTCTATAATTATTTGGGTCATCTCTACTGCCCTTCTTGAACAATGGCACAACATTTGCAATCCTCCAGTTCTCAGATACTAAACCTGTAGACAATGACGACTCAAATATCAAAGCCAAAAGCTCTGCTATCTCCTCCCTAGCTTCCCAGAGAATCCTCGGATAAATCCCATCCAGCCCAGGGAACTTGACTACTTTCACTCCTTCTCGAATTGATAACACCTGTGTGTAACTAACCTCGATCCTTTCTTGTCTAATATCTTGTACCTCATTCTTCTCCTCCACAATATTCACCTTTTCCTGAGTGAACACCGATGAGAAATGTTCATTTAGCACCTCTCCGATCTCTACAGGGTCCACACTGAACTTCCCACTTCTGTCTTTGGCCCTATTCCTACCCTAATCATCCTTTTATTCCTCACATACCTATAGAAAGGTTTAGGGTTCTCCTTTGTTCTATTTGCTAAAGACTGCTCGTGTCCTCTCTTTGCTCTTCTCTCTCTCTTTAAATCCTTCCTAGCTGATTTGTAACTCTCCATCGCCTCATTTGTACCATCTTGCCTCATCAACACATAAGCCTCCTCCTTCTTCGCAACAAGAGATGCAATTTCTGTAGTAAACCACGGTTCCCTTACCTTATCGCTTCCTCCCTGCCTGACAGGGACATACCTATCAAGGACATGCAATATCTGTTCCTTAAACCAGCTCCACATTTTGATTGTCTGCATCCTCTGCATTTTGCTACCCCATGCTATGCAACCTAATTCTTGCCTAATCACGTTATAATTACCCTTGCCCCATCGGTAACTCTTGACCTGTGGCCTGTATCTATCCCTTTCCACCGCTAAATTAAACATAACTGAATTATGGTCACTCTCTCCAAAGTGCTCACTACAACTAAATCAAACACCTGGCCTGGTTCATTACCAAGTACCAGATCCAGTGTGGCTTCCCCTCTTGTCAGCCCTTCGACATACTGTATCAGGAAACCCTCCTGTACACCTTGGAAAAAACTGAGCCAACTGACATACAAGAGCTGTAACATTTCCAGTCAATGTTGGGGAAGTTGAAGTCCCCCATAATGACCACCCTGTTCCTTTCACTCCTACTCAGAATAATTTTGCTAATCCTGACGGCATACGATGTATTAGGTGTCTTTTGTAGAGGGATTGAGTTCTGGAGCCGCAATACCATGCTGCAACTGTACAAAACGCTGGTGCGGCCACACTGTATTATGTATTATGTACAGTTCTGTACAGTTCTGATCGCCATATTTCGCGAAGGATGTGGAAGCATTGGAAAGGGTGCAAAGGAGTTTTACCAGAGGGAAGGTCTTCTGAGGAAAGATTAAGAGACTTGAACCTGTTCTCATTGGTAAGAAGGAGACTAAGTGGGGATTTGATAGAGACATATAAGATGATCAGAGGATTAGATAGGGTAGACAGTGAAAGTCTTTTTCCTCGGATGATGACGTCAGCGTGTATGAGGGGGCATAACTACAAATTAAGGGGTGATAGATTTAAGACATATGTCAGAGGCAGATTTTTTGCGCAGAGTGTGGTAAGAACATGGAATGCACTACCTGCTAATGTAGTCAACTCAGCCACATTAGGGAGATTTAAACAATTCTTAGATACTCACGTGGGTGAGTTTGGGATAGTGTAGGGGAACGAGCTGAGAATAGTTCACAGGTTGGCGCAACATCGAGGGCCGAAGAGCCTGTTCTGCACTGTATTGTTCTATGTTCTAATACCAGACCTTCAGGATATCCTTACCTTGACTTTGTTTAGCCTTCCTCAGTATCATAATATTGTCCCAGTTGAATTGGTGTCCTTCATTGTCGATGTATATTGATATGAGGGAGGACTGGTCATGTATTCTGGTGGTGAGTTTCTTGCCCATTTGTCCTACGTAATGTTTCTCGCGGTTGCTGCGAGGTATTTTATTTATCACATTCATCCTGCATTTTACGGGTATCAGATCCTTTACCCTGAATAGTAGCTGGCGAAGTGTGGCTGTTGGTTTGTGTGCTGTCATTATTCCCAGAGAACGGAGAAGTTTCATTGTTAGTTCTTCTTACCAGTGTCACAAAGCTGGTCCTTTTTTTTCTAAAAGTTGTTCCTTTTCTCAAGGGTACTGTGTCCTTGTTTTCTTTTCAGAGGGACAATAAACTGCTCACGGCTCCGATTAGACACTCTTCGTATAGAGATCAAAGGGTATTGAGAGGCTATTTTGTTTGTATGTAAACAGGTGAGACTTCAGGCCAAAGTGGTCATGTTTTAGAAGTGACCTGCAGAATGAAAGGGGAGTGGTCAGCTCTCTGGCTGAGCAGTCCAGAACTAGTTAAGAGTTCAGCTGTGTGGAAACCCTCTCTCTCTCTCTCTCTCTGCTCTTTTAGCTTCAAGCTGTAAGCATCTGTTTAATTTTTTATTACTTTTTTTAAGAGGGTTTGCTTATTGGGGCTGTTGTGTATATTCAGAACAGCATAATTAAGTCTAGTTTGGATAGATAGAGTTCTGTAGGGGGTTTTTATTCTGTTCTTTGTGTTTCATTGTGTAATTTTGTGAATTAACTTCTGTTTTAAAACCTAGTAGTCAACCTAGCTAACTTAGTCTGGGTAATTTTCAATGTACAGTTACCAAAACAAATTGCAAAGTTACGGTCTGGGTTGCCTGCTCAAGAATGTTTTGAGTGGTGTGACCTCGGCCATAACATCTGAATGTACAGAAAAGCTACATATACAGACCAGATCCTCAGTTACAGTGGTAACCACCCCAAGGTCCATAAACAAAACTGTGTCGAGATCCTGTTTAAACAAGCCATAACACACTGCAACACCCCAACACTCTGCAAAAAAGAAGAGAAGCACCTACACAAAGGCTTTGCCTGGCATACAAACAACACCAAGAAGACACTTTGCCCTCCAACACACTGACCATCCTACTCTACATTAGAAACCTCTCAGAACTAACAGCAAGTCTTGAGATTTGAGGATCCAGTTAGATCCGCAATGATATTATTGAATGGCACAGTAGGCTAAAGATACTGAATGGCCTACTCCTGCTCCTTGTTTGGATGATATAGCCATAAGGGAACAACAAAGCAAACATTCTACATAGACAGCAGAGGAGTGCATTCTGAGAGGTCTGAGAGGCATTCAGAGGGGAGCGGCACAGTGGCTCAGTGGTTAGCACTGCTGCCTCACAGCGCCAGAGACCAGGGTTCAATTTCCGCCTCAGGCAACTGTCTATGTGGAGTTTGCACATTCTCCCTGCGTCTGCGTGGGTTTCCTCTGGATGCTCCGGTTTCCTCCCACAGTCCAAAGATGTGCAAGTTAGGTAAATTGCCCATAGTGTTAGGTGAAGGGGTAAATGTAGGGCAATGGGTCTGGATGGGTTTCTCTTCGGAGGGTCAGTGTGGACTTGTTGGGCCAAAGGGCCTGTTTCCACACTGTGTAAGTAATCTAATCTAAAATGTGGTGTGGAGGTGCTGGTGTTGGACTGGGGTGGAAAAAGTTAAAAATCACACACAACACCAGGTTATAGTCCAACAGGCTTATTTGGAAGTACTCGCTTTTGGAGAATTGTTCCTTCAGGTAACTGTGGAGCAGGATCATAAGGCACAGAATTTATAGCAAAAGATTACAGTATCATGCAACTGAAATGACATATTGAATAGACCTAGATTGCTGTTAAGTCTTTCAACTTTTAGAATGGGTTGCAGGTTTTGGGTCATTAATATATAACTCCCGGAACTTCTTTCAAGTCACATTTTAGAGATAACTTAAGGTGACATCTTGGCTCAGACAATGCATTAAAGGTGTGAAGTTAGAGTCTGTCTACCCAGTCTTGAGTCAGACTGGTTCTACTTCCAAAGTAGGAATTTATAAAATATTAAATGGATTGAGTGCCTGCAGTGTGTGTGTGTGCTTTTTGAGCAAAATAGAATGTATTTGCAAATACCCTTCTGCAAATTCACCCCCATAGACTAATATGGGTGTGAGCGTCCATGAGAGAAAAAGTGTCTGTTTGTTTGCGTGTGCGCGAGTGTGATGCAATATTAGCCGATGAGAGTGTTGGGGTGTTTCCGGGAGAGCGTGTATATGAGAGGGGGTTTCCTGGGGTGTGTGTGTATAGTGTAGTGGGGTCACCTGTAGTGTGACATGAACCCAAGGTCCTGGTTGAGGATATCTTCATGGGCACTGAACTGGCTATCAGCCTCTGCTCAGCTACTCTGTTATGCATATCCTGAAGTCCGCCTTGGAAGATGGTCACCCGAAGATCTGAGGCCGAATGTCCTTGACTGCTGAAGTGTTCTCTGACTGGAAGGGAACATCCCTATCTGGTGATTGTTGCGTGATGTCCTTTCGTCAGTTGTCAGTATTTGCTAGGTCTCGCCAATGTACCATGCCCAAGGTTTAATTCATTGTCGTCCTTGCTTGAAGTTTGTGTTCAATGTATCAGACTGGATGGGATTCCTGGCGAATATATCTTTTACTTCATGGATAGACATTATGCCCTAGACATGTCAATTCATGTGCAGTTTTTGTTGACATTTGCCATTTTGATGCACCCAGTGTTCACTGCAGATATTTAGTTCCTTTGACCTTTTACTCTCACCCGAAAGGAGCCAATGTGTTTAACAACACTTAAGAGCTTTGTTAAGGTGTTCACTCTTCAGGCAGTAAGATCAGACTGAACTGCTTCCTGCATGAAATAGACAACGTTGTCAGGTGATTTAGCTCTTAAAGTGACAATCTACTTACCAAATACACAACAGCCCTTCCCCTTTTATGAGTGGTTCCTTCAATGAAAACTCTCTCAATATTCATAATCATATATGCAATATTCAGTACGTAAGGTGTTCCAGAGGACATTGCTTTCTGTAGCTGTTGTATCTGCTGTCCTCTTCCTTCTAGATAAAAGTGGTCGTAGGTTTGGAAGATGCAGCCTAAGGATCTGTGGTGAATTTCTGCAGTTCATCTTGTAGATACTACATAAAGCCACTACTGAGCATTGGAGATGAAGGGAGTGGATGCTTGTGGATATGGCGCCAGTCAAGCAGGCTGCTTTATCCTGGATGGCGTTAAGCTTCTTGAGTGTTGTTGGTGTTGGACCCATCCAGGCAATTTGGGAGTATTCCATCACACTCCTGACTTGAGACTTGTAGATGGTGAACAGACATTAGGGAGTAAGAGATGAGACTTCTAATACCTGACCTGCTCTTGTGTCCACTTTGTTTATGTGGCGAGTTCACTTGAGTTTCTGGTCAATGGTAACCCCCAGGATGTTGATTGTGGGGGATTGAGTGCCGGTAACACCTTGAATATCAAAGAAATATCGTCAAATGATGTGTTCTTATACATCAGTTGCTGAAAGTAAGTTTGCAGATGCAGCAGGTGATGTAGAAGGCAAATGGCATGTGCCCTTCATAACAAGATGTGGAGGTGCTGATGTTAGACTGGGGTGGACAAAGGTAAAAATCACGCAACACCAGATTATAATCCAACAAGTTTATTTGAAAGCACAAGCTTTGAGTGTTGCTCTTTTATAGGTAGCTAGCTGATGAAGGAGCAGTGCTCTGAAAGCTTGTACTTTCAAATAAACTTGTTGGACTATAACCAGGTGTTGTGTGATTTTTAACTTTGTAGCAAGTGTACAGGAGCAGAGAAATCTTGCTGCAAATGTACAGGGCCTTCGTGAGATCCGAGCTGAAAATATGTTGCAGGAAAAGCGCAGCAGGTCAGGCAGCATCCAAGGAGCAGGAGAATCGACGTTTCGGGCATGAGCCCTTCTTCAGGAAATCCTACTTCGTGAGATCCTACTTGGAGTACCATTTGCTGTTTTGGTCTTTGCATCTGAGGAACAGTGTTCTGGCTATGGAGGAAGTGCAATGAAACTTTACCGGATCGATTACTGGACTGATGTATGAAAAGAGGATGGATCAGTTAGGGTTGTACTTAGTAGAGTGTAGATGAAAGGGGAGGGGACTTTAAAAAATCTAGAAAATTCTAAGAGGACTAGACTGGGCAAATGCAAGACCAATGTTCCTGATGACTGAGAACTCCAGATCAGGATCCCAGTCTAAGGGTACAGAGGTCCTATCCCTGTACCCTTATCCATTTAGGATAGAGATCAGGATCCTGTGGTATTCTCTGCCACAGAAAATCAACGTGGGCCAAAATATTGAATGATTTCAAGGAGGAGTTAGTTAAAGTTCTTAAAACTAAAGGGATCAAAGATGTAGGGAGAAAGCTCAAAGGGCTGATTGGCCTGTTTCTGCTTCCATTTTCTATGTTTGTATGCTTTCTTATTTGGGAAACAATATATTTTATCGTTATGCTTACCTTTTTTCCTACCTCCTTTATCCTAAACATTGTAGCTCTTTCCTAAATGTACCATCTATAAGATGAGGGACTTTCTGCAGCGCAAGATTCTTAGACAGCACCTTCCAAACCCATGACCATTTCCATCTAGAAGGACCAGGGCAGCAGATATGAGAACACGATCACCTGCATGTTCCCCTCCATCCTCACTTGGAAATCCATCTCTGTTCCTTCACTATCGCTGAAATTCTTTCCCTAAAGGCATTATGGGTCTACCTTCAGCATGTGAACTGCAGCAGTTCAAGAAAGCAGCTCACCACCCCCTTCTCATGGGTAACAAGAGTTGAGAGTAAATGCTGGTCAGCCTGTAACACTTATATCCCACAAGTGAATAAAACAAAATGTTCTGTCGTATTACTTAATCTAATTAGTCAATGTCAATTGATTAAAGAAACATATCTTGTTGTTTAAATCATTTACTGAATAACATCAAGAGCAGTAACAGCAACTTGTGTTTTTGCAATATTTCTAAGATTGTAAGCCACCCCACAAGACTATAATAATTTATTGCCACCCCTATTAGCTATTGAGTTGCAATGTGCCACTAATGAGTCATTGTTAGGTTTGGATTTGCAGAAGGACGAGGGCAGATGTGTTTTACAGTAATCAAGGTTGATTGAATCAGATTCTGCTTATACAGCACACTACAGCAAAGAATCTATTTAAAGAATCTATGATTAATATCTCCTGGTTAAAATTGTTTTTTTTTAGCAAAGTGCAGCGGGTGGCAGATAGCTACATATGAAGTGTATGTATAAAATGAATCTAGACAATTATGGCAGTTTGATTGAAGGTGTTATCTAATTTCCAATCTTGCCTCATGCAATGCTTTTCTTCTGTAACCTTTTAGAGTTTAATGAGGTTATGCCTGACTTAGCTCAATGAAGACCACAAACCAAGCTGTGATATTTTGTAATTTGTATTGCTTGTGATAAACTTGTCACACTGACAGGGGAATTTGACTCTCACTTCTAATTTGCTGGAACACTGCACACTGAATATGTTTTGTGTATAAATTGATATTGCAATAAACCAGTTTCTACCTCTTTGATTCTCTTACTTCTAATGCGATTCAAAATCTCAGGATTTCAAAAGAGACGCCGTGTTGTCAGTTTGGTACCAGTTTTGGTTTCACATGATGTAATGAATTTGAGTTTATATTGAGGCAAGTTGCAAGACAAATAGTTGTTTTTAAAGCATAGTCATATTTTGGTATGCAGTCTTGGTGGTAATTTGCACCCAGCAAGGTCCCACAAACAGCAATGACATTGACTGTCTGACTGATCTGTTTTACTGAGGATACTGGTTGAAGCTTAATTCCCCTGCCAACCCACACTGTCTGAAAAGTGCCGTGAGAGCTTTCACCCCCTGCAAACATTAGTTTAAAATTGCATTCAGATGAAAACAGTCGTGATAGTCCTCTGTTCTTTCAGTACTGTACTGTGGGGGTTTGACTCTCTCAGGTCAAGGCTATTGCAAATGTGCGCAGGACAGCACTTATTTGCATATTCAAATTGTTTCATGCCTGTTTTATGTCTGGTCATACTTCATTGACTGTGTTGTCTGCACATTTATTCACAAAAGTGACAGTGTTCAATATCTTATTCAAAAGCATGACCACTTCATGATTGACATTACTGGCTAACATTGTGTGACCATGGTTTGTTTTAGACGACCATAGGTCATTGCCCTGGGGCGGGGTAGTCCAGAACTAGAGGCCTTAAGTTTATGGTGAGAGGGGAAAGATATAAAAGAGACCTAAGGGACAACTGTTTCACACAGAGGGTGGTGCGTGTATAGAATGAACTGCCAGAGGAAGTGGTGGAGGCTGGTACAATTACAACATTTAAAAGGCCTCTCAAATGGATATATGAATAAGAAGGGTTTAGAGGGATATAGGCCAAGAGCTGGCTAATGAGACTAGATTAGGTTAGGATATGTGGTTGGCATGGATGAGTTGGACCGAAGGGTCTGTTTCTGTGCTGTACTCTATAACTGGTTCCTTTT
This sequence comes from Chiloscyllium plagiosum, assembly GCF_004010195.1. Taxonomy (NCBI): domain Eukaryota; kingdom Metazoa; phylum Chordata; class Chondrichthyes; order Orectolobiformes; family Hemiscylliidae; genus Chiloscyllium; species Chiloscyllium plagiosum. The sequence continues at coordinate 57,964,220 of NC_057731.1, read as the reverse complement.
TTTTTGAACAATAATTCATATTCTTCTTGAGTTATGTTTATAGTCTGTGTTCAATGGCTTGTAATGATAAAACATCTGATAGCAATAATCCTCAGTATGCAAAAGTTTCTTCTCCTCCCAGAATTAACTTTTGTCATTCTGTTAATTCACTAATAAATCAAAATAATCTTTTATGTTCATCTCAACTTGAACTGCAGAGTAGGACACTGCAGCCAGAGCTTGTCTGCTCTGCCCAGCCCCTTCTTTTTCTTCTTTTTCTCCCTTTTGCCTTCCTTCTGTGGTTTTCTTCTCCTCTTCTGTCTTAGACTCTCAGTCTCTGACCCCTGGCCTCTGAAGTGGGGTTGGCAGTCGACAACCCAGAGCAGAGATGCCAGCAGCCCAGTACAGAGAATGGAAGGGGCAGCAGCACAGTGCAGAACATGGCAGTGTGGCGGTGGTGGAGCAGGGCGCAAAAACTGTGCAGAGCATGGTGGGGGTGGTGAAGCACTGGGACAGAGCGTGGCTGCTGCAGAAGCAGAGACAGTGGCCTGGTGCAAAGCATGCCAGCTGTGCTGGTCTGCTGTGGAGAGCCCTTGGAGAGAGACTGTGATGTTTGTCTTTTTAACTTTGCTGCTTGTTTTTTGACCTAGGATTATACTGTGTATAACTTCTTTTATTCTCTTCATTTCTTGATTCACGAAGGATTGTACTTAGGTATTCTGTACCTAAGATGGCACCTTGTGTTGGCAACATTTTTACACTAACCTTGTAACTGATGAAACTGTACCTAGGTACCTTGTACCTAAGATGGCGCTGTAAGTGGCAACTTCTAAACTCTTCACTGTACTCATTTGACAGTAAGGTTAATTCAAATCAATTCAAAACCATTCATAACCTTCTGGTTTTTTTTGTTAATTTGTTTATGATGCTTGTAGGACGTAGTTATACACTCTTTTCCTAGACTACAACAATGATGTGCTTCAAAAATGGTTGTAAAGTGTTTTGGGATATCTTGGGGTTGTGAACATTTCTGTATAGATGTGTGTCTTCATTTTTTTTAATGTAGTTTTGGACATTCTTACTAAATTTTGAGTTTAGATTAGATTACCTACAGTGTGGAAACAGGTTCTTCGGCCCAACAAATCCACACCAACCTTCCAAAGAGAAATCCACATCCCTGTAATTACCCCTGACTAACCCACCTAACACTACAGGCAATTTAGCATGGCCCAATTCACCTAACCTGCACATCTTTGGACTGTGGGAGGAAACTTGAGCACCCGGCGGAAACCCATGCAGACACTGGGAGAATGTGCAAACTCCACACAGTCAGTTGCCCGAGGTGGGAATTGAACCCAGGTTCCTGGCGCTTAGAGGCAGCAATGCGAACCACTGTGCTGCCCCTTTTTTTTAAAAAAAATCATTTACAAATGTGGGCATCACTACTTGGGCTAGTGTTTAGGTTTTGTTGCCCTTGATAAGGTGAGCTGCTGTTTTGAACAGTTGCAATCTATTTACTGTAGGAACAGTCACATTGCCGTTGTGGTGAAACATCTAAGATTTTGACTTAGTGACACTGAATAACAACAAATTTCTAAGTCAGAATTGTGACTTTCTTTAACCTTCTCTGTTCAAACGGAAAAAGCTACAAGCTTACATCGGTGAATTAACCTTTCATACCTGATGTTCTACAGGATGCAGAATCATCAGCTGTGGTGACTGTGTTGAATTTAATAGGAGTTGGTACCTTTTTTTTTTCATTTGCTACTGTTATGAAGGCCTAGGTGTGTACTATACCTTTTAAGCAAGAGAGGAAGCTAGCAAGGACTGACTAAAAGCACGGTGTGTGTTGAACAATTTAAAAATGTAACATTTGGTTGAAACAAATAGCTGGAGTTGCTTTGCCATGGAATTAAAATCAAATTCAAATTGGCCAATCACTTTAAATTATGCCCCAAATAGCAAAATCCAAATGAATTTGAATTTTACTGTTTGGGGTGATATCAAATCAATGAAATTACCCGATGTTTTGGGGTATAAAACCAGACATTTTGAACAGTTAGGAGGAGAACTGCCACAAATACCAACAAGTATAGACTGCTAGCCAAATAGCCCTCTGAAAGGCACCTGTCCACAGGAAACGTTGTACACCAGAAGACCAAAGAAAAGCCAACCTAGAAAGTCTACAGAGGAAAATATACAAAGATGAATCGACAAAGCAGACTGGTTTTGAAATGTGATTTTTTTTTTGTTGTAAATCTTTATCAGGTTTTTTTTAAATCAGACCAGTATTGTAGAATGGGAGGTAAAAGATAGGTTTAAGAGAAAGGAGTTGTAAATAGTTGTTTAATGTTCTTGTTTGGACTTAATAAATTGTTAAACTTTACTTTAGATAGTGACCTCTGGGATAGTTCTTTGACTCTCGAAATTTTAACAAATTACAGCATGAGGTGAGCTTTTATGTGTCGGGTTTAATTAGCAGAGGGATTTACCCCATGTTTTTAGATTAGATTAGATTACTTTAGATTACTTACAGTGTGGAAACAGACCCTTCAGCCCAACAGGTCCACACCGACCCGCCGAAGCACAACCCACCCATACCCCTACATTTACCCCTTCACCTAACACTAGGGCAATTTAGCATGGCCAATTCACCTGACCTGCACATCTTTGGACTATGGGAGGAAACCAGAGCACCTGGAGGAAACCCACGCAGACACGGGGAGAATGTGCAAACTCCACACAGTCGGTCGCCTGAGGCGGGAAATGTGGGGCAGCAGGCTAACCACTGTGCCACCGTGCCGCCCACTGTTGTAACACCACTTCTTTGCCCCTCCTGCTCACTGAGGTTATTAAAATGATTGGTGAAGGAAGTTGAAAAGACCCAATGTCAAGTATTTTGTGTCCCCTTTAAACCCGAATATTTTGTTCAAACAGGCTCAGCAGCAATGCTAAATTTCTATCTGTGAGTAATGCTCGAAACTGACCGTAAACTTTTCAACTTCAGGACAGAGAGTACATTGCACAATTTTTAAGTGTGAACTATCAAACCTGATTTCTCACTCACTGTCATGTTTGTGCTATTTCTCACGTGCTTCTTTCTATGAAAGTACTCTTGCACCATGTAACTTCTGCATCTTGGATACTTCTGCATAATGGCCAGGATAGCTGGTTGTGTGACTCAGACAAGGATATTTGTTTGACCTCATAGTTGTTGGTTGTCTTTTCTACAGTGAAAAAGCCTACTAAGCAGCAATCTCAGTGTGTGAACTTAGTTGTCAGTTAAGTCCTGAATTATTTTCTTGTTTCTATGTATTTTGAGTGCCCGGTAACATTGATTTATGCTTTTCAGCAATATTGTTTGTAGAGTATTGCCATTGAATAACAAGTATGATAAAATATGTCTAGATGGCTTTTCTGTTTTGAAAGTGCCTAATTAGAACAAGGAGGAAATGCCTGTTTTTTTTTGACAGTAGGAAGAAAAAGAAGGCTTTGAAACACAGATTTTTCCATTTGGTGAGGGACCAATTGTCAGGATATGCAGTAGCAGCGGATATCGCAGCTTCAACATAGTTTTGCCTGCACTCCTTTTATTATAAAAAGTAACTTGTTTCATTCAATCACCTTAATCTTTAGTTTCATAAAGGTAGAACAAATGTTATGTCTATTGAGATGCAATAACATTCAGAGAGGGAGAGGGAACAAAGTTATTCAAATTGAAGAAAAATCTTTAATTTGTGTATCATCTTTCATGACTTCAATACCCAAAGCACTTTTAATTTTAAAAAATGTGATTGACTATTTTATAAATGAGCAGCCATAAGTAGACAGTAGTTAATGTATTCTAAAAAGATCCCATGAACAGCAATGAGATACAGGAATGACAATCTCATGGTTTTAGTTGAGGGATAAATATTTCCCAGGACACTGGGAGAACTACTTTTCAAATCGTATTGTGGGATAAAATACATTCATCTTAGAGAGTAAACAAAACCTTGGTTTAAATTCTCATCTGGAAGACATCCCCATTCTGCACTGAAGTGTGTTATTCAGGATCATGTAACAAAGCCTTGAGTGAAACTGGACCCCAACAATAGTTTTGTGCACTATAGTACTGCTTGTCCTTGGCCTGTTTTGGAAGATGAATACTGAAACTAGAGCTAAGCCATGAGTTATTTCAATCTTGCCTCAAGTTCTATGGATTAATATACTTTTACAACATCATTCTCACTTGGCAGCAACTTTTCTTTAGCCAGTCTCCTCTTTAGATGTCTACTAATCTCGATTATGATTTTCTACTGTTGTTTTTTCTGTTTGTTGTCACTGGGCAATTTGCGCTTTCCGAAAAGCTGAACATTATAACTTTTGAATAGTAACAAAGCACTGCACTGAACCATTGGCCCTCGACTTGTATTTTCCATGTTTGTGAGAATGATCCATTCATAGCTAATAGACTGTACAATAGCGTACATCAACCTCTGAAATGAATAAAAGCTATGCAGATACCACAGTTTCAGGGATGCACAATAGGCCATTATCCGCAGATTCTGAGAAGCAATTGTAAAATGATTTTAAAGTGATAGTATACAAAGAAATTGTGATAAGTGTTGTGACATAACCTGAGGCTTAAAATAACTGTTCCTGCAGTAGCTAAAGGTGAACAATTTTGAGTATTGGCAAACCAGAAATAAATCAGAATTAACTACAACTAAAGCAACTTGATTTACAGGGAGATTTAAAAAAAATGTTAGTTTTATCTAATGTTTCTGGTTTAGTGCATGAATAAAAAGCTCTTTAGTCTATTGCCAGCTGGCAATAGTATCAGTTCATGCAGCACTGCAGCAATGCTAAATGTTTTATAATTGAAGCACACAAATTTCATAACCGTCTGGCTGGTTAGGTAGACCAAAAGTATTTAGTGTAAGAGAGCATATGTTGACCTGTTCGCAGAACTGAAAATAGTTCATATTCCATTCTTAAACAGCTGTTTATCAGAAGCTTTTCATTATTCAGTATACAGCACGGTACAAGCTGAAATGGAAAATGCAATCACCGTCAATTTAGAAATATCTGGAGACATTTTTAAAAAGTCATTTAATAATTTTGCTGTTTGAAAATTGCTTCAGTTCGAGGTCAAAATATTTCAATTCTTAGTGGTGGAGTGAACAGTTGACTTCAGTAATGTATCTGCAGGAATATTTAAAAGCACCTCCATTATGTTTTTTCCAGGATCTTTACAACTTATTTATATGAATTATTCCAGGTGCCTGGAGTTTTTAATCATGATTTTTCCATTATTTGCTTAGTCTTTGTGCACAATGAAATTGCATACAAACAAGTTATGCTGTTCAGTACATTTTAACCTTAATATCTAAATACTTTCAAAATACTAAGTTTTTGTTTTGAACAGTTGAATCTTCCCTCTTCAAAAGATTTCAAAGTATCTTCCTGTTTGTTTGTTTGTTTTGTTTGTTTGTTTTATAAGGATGGCTGATATGGCAAACCAAAAGTAGAAATATTTACTTCAGATCATGTGCAAGTTAAGCATCAGCTTTTCCTACTGATGGTCAACATTTTGTAGGCCTAGTTAGAGTATTCATGTTGGTAAAATAAATTTTTGCAATCCGTTTCTTTCACTCGCTCTCCAGTGTCCCAGCTAATGCTCCTCTTCCATCTTTTGCTTACTCTCGGCAGGCGGTTTGAGAGTGGAATGTTCCATATCCAAGATACTTTGATTGTAGTCTAGCTGTTGGTGCTGAGAGCAGTGCAGTTAGCCGCAGGAAGTGCTAGGAAGGTTTAAAAAGAAAAATCACATTTGTCATCGCAGTGGAAGATGCGTGGTGCATACTGGAAGTTGTGGGCAACCAAGAATCAAGGGAACTGAGAAAGGTAACATAATTGACACGAGTGAAAATGTGATGGAGAAATTAATGAGATCAAATACGGGCAGATCCTCTGCAATTGAAAATCTGCACTCTCTTGTGTGTTAAAAGGGTGATTATAGTAATAATCTGCATTGGATTTGATTTTCCAGAATTCCCTACATTCTGGAATAATCCAATAGGTTGGAAAATAGCAAATAACATTCAGGGTTAGAAAGCTAGAGTTTGCCACAGGAGTCCTCAACATTGATTCAGGATACAATGAAGTCTTATGGCTTCAAGTTTAAAAAAAAAACCTCCTACAATAAATAAAAAGGGATCATGTGGCGCAGTCGTAATGTCCCTACCAAGGGTGTGTAATGACATCCCTGCGATGGGTTGATTTGAACAATTGCTTGTATAACAAAATTACCATAACTAGAAAGGGTTCCTTGTGCAGTGATAGTGCCCCTACTTGCGAGCCAGAAGATCCAGTTTAAAGTCCAAGAATTCCATCATAATACATGTAAATAGGTGATGAAAAATACTATAATACATGAAAAGGGCCGTATTGGTGTAGTGGTAATGTCCTTACATCTCCATTCAAGCCCTACTTTCTCTAGAGTTGTAATAACATCTATCTGAGCAGTTCGATTAGGGAAATACCTACTATACATGAAAAGGGCTGTTGTGGCTCAGTGGTAGTGTCCACCCTGTAAGAACAAGAGCCTGGGATCGAGGTTTCTGAAGATGTGTGATAACATTTCTGAACAGGTTGATTTGAAAGTAAATAATAGATTAGAAAGGTGATATTAGTATTTCTTGTACAGTTGAATCCCGTGTTCACCGCATTGTATCAAAGATCATGGGGTGGCACGATGGCACTGCTGCCTTGCACCACTAGGGACCCAGATTCAATTTCAGCCTCCAGCGACTGTGCAAACTCCACACAGATATTCTCCCCATGTCAGCGTGGGTTTTCTCCAGGTGCTCCGGTTTCCTCCCACAGTCCAAAGATGTGCCGGTCAGGTGAATTGGCCATGTAAATTGCCAATAGTATTAGGTGCATTAGTCAGAGGAAATGGGTCTGGGTGGGTTACTCTTTTGGAGGGTCGATGTGGACAAAGATCGACAGATACTGGAAATCTGAAACAAAAACAGAAAATGCCAGAGAAACTCAGCAGATCTGGTGGCATCTGTGGAGAGAAAGCAGCATTTACATTTCGGGTCCAGCGAGCCTTCTGCCTGACCTGCTCTGACAGGCCAAATGGCCTCTTTCCTCACTGTAGGGAATCTAATCTGATGAAAGAATATTGGTATAAATTTGAATCAAACTCCTCATTTTCTTTGGAGCACTGTGGAACCAAACAGCATTTAGAAGTAAATGGTAGCAAAATGTTTCATTCATATCATTTGGAGGAGGACAACTACATTTAAAAATGAGAATTTAATTTCTGATTTCTGTTCCAACCTATTTAAACTAATTATAATTCTTTCAGTCTTCTAATCAAACTGGTACTATCTCCTGGGATTCATTTTCCGTCCACAGTATCTTCTCTTTCTGTGCTATTCACGGGTTTCCCTATATTTCTTAAAACTCCTTTCCACTTCAGCATCAATTTTAACATTGTTCCTACCTAAGTTTCATAGATTGGACAAGCCATAACGTGTTAAGAAATAGGAGGATAAGTAAGTCTAGAATGTATCAAATCTACTCCACTAATCAATACGATCCTATCTGAACCTTAACATCAAAACCAATCATCTGCCTTGTCCTTAGAATCTGTTACTGCTTTAAAATGCATTAATCATATGCTCACTGACAATTGCTGCTTATGTTTTTCTCATTTTTCCTATACACCATCATTTTTGCCCACCTCCATCAGTCTGAATTTGATATTTTTTCATTTGTCTGATGAGTGCAAGCCCCCAAGCTTCAGCAACATTGCTCTTTTTGGTAATATTGCCACCTGTCTCCCTTCACAGCCTCTTTGCATCATCTTCACAGTTTACCTCCCCAACTAGCTTTGAAACATCAGAAAATCTGCACATATTGCATTTAGACCCTTCTTACAAGTCATTGATGTCAAACCTAAATAGCTGCGACCTGTACAGAAAATGACCTGTTTATTCCTACTGTTATCCGTTTGTTAGCCAATCCTCAACCCATGCTGATGTATTACGTCCAAACCCATGAGTCCTAATCTTGCATAACTATCGTGTGTATAAGACCACATCAAATTCCTTCAAAAATCCACTGTTCCTGGTTATCCGTCCTGGTCTTTGCACCTTTTCCCCCTTACAATTGCTATTTTCCAATTATTGCTAGTACCCTGGTTCAGCGTTAGGGTCACTATCGCTGCGCCACAAAAGTCCTGGAGCCCAGGTTCAAGTCTTATCTGCTCCAGGGGTGTGTAATAACATCCTTGTATAGTTTGAAAAGAAAATAGGTGAAATAAAAATGTAAGAAGTCACAGCTGGAGATGATCAGCTGGGTGCCTTAAATGAAGCAACTGTGTGGTGGGGGGAATTAAGCAATTAAACAGTTAATGTAATGTAAGGAAGATGGCCTAATTATCTATGATATTGTGTTAGAAACCAAAACTGGAGGGCTTTTTTTTCAACTGTCTTTTTATTTGTGATTTTGGTGCAATAGTATTATCAACCTACTTGTTTCTTGATTGTATGTTAACAGATACTAAACAACAGTGACAATGAGTGGTGATACCAACCAGGACGTAGTAACTTCCCCTCCCCCACCCAGTGAGATTCATAAAGGGAGCTATTTTGACCGCATCAATGAAAATGACTCTGATTATATTCGTGAGAGAAACATGTCACCAGATTTGCGACAGGATTTCAACCTGATGGAACAAAGGAAGCGTGTTTCTCAAATATTGCAAAGTCCTGTAAGTACTGTTCGAAGAATTGATATTGCCTTGGATTTAATTTATGGAGTTTCCTTGAGAAAGATGTCTCTTAGAGCTTTAAATTGAGGTAGACTATTTTAAAATGTTGTACTATGTTTTTGCAAAAGATAAAAGTAATAGTTTCCTACTAACTGATTTAAATTTACAGCACAGAAAACAAGCCTGCTCCCCATTTCATTCGTTCTCACCTTATCAATGTACCTTTTTGTTCCTTTCTCCCCTATAAAGTTAGTTTCTTAATTCACTCAGAGGACATGGGCATCACATGCTGGGCCAGCATTTATTAGCCATTCCTAGTTGACCTTGAGAAGGTATTGGTGAGCTGTCTAGAACTGCTGCAGTTCATTTAGTATAGGTATATCCACAATGTGGTCAGGGACAAAGTTCCAGGATTTGACCCAATGACCCTGAAGGAACTTGTCTTCCTTTTGAATAAATGCCTGTATCCTATTTCCAGTGGTAGCAGATTCCATTTTCTGCTCATTTCAGAGTGATGAACTTTCTCCCGAATCTTTCATTGATGATTGGGTATATTTAGGATTCCTAGTGTCAGACTTGCCCACAATGAAAATGATCTCTACATGTTACCTATCAAACCCCTGCATAACCTTTTATCAGCTCAACTTCCAGCATTTCTTCTTTTATAGAAAAAAGCCCCAGTAGATTCCTTATTTGTTGATAGTTACAACCTTTAGTTTCATCATTATTTTTTAAAATCTGTTTTTGCACCTTCTCCAATACCTCTATATTGCTCTGTAATATGGAGGTCAGAACTGAACATAGTCCTCCTGTGTGATTGTAATTGTTCAGCTGAAAGCAATACATGTGTTTTGATATAGAGCAAATATAGTATCATAATCTAATTTAGATGTATGCAAAATAATGAGTGAATCTATTAACTTGAACTACTTTTGACATATTCAACAAGCTAGTCTCATTGCCTAGAAAGAAGGGCTAATGCCCGAAACGTCGATTCTCCTGTTCCCTAGATGCTGCCTGACCTGCTGCGCTTTTCCAGCAACACATTTCCATCTCAGTCTCATTGCCTACACAATGTAGGAGTAAATTATTGCATATTCTGGAATTAGCACTGAAAACAATAAATATTGGCGATCATAGCGAGGTGGCAACAGAACGTTAGCTTGCTCTCTGTCACTATGGATGCTCGCTGACCTGCTGTGACCTCCAGCATTTGTTATTTTCAGTCAAGTCTCATTGCCTTCTTTCCATCAGGCACTCCTGGGTGATAGTTAGCACTCAGAGCTCTATCTCAGTTGCCACGGTACCGCTCCTCAAACCTCAGTCCTCAATAGGGAAGATCCATGGCACTGGTCTCACGAAGCCAAACTAATGGAGAAAATCCCAGTCTCTCGGTGGCACACAGTCCCTGGTGTTAATATTATTCTAGTTACATGCTTTATCACCATGTCATAGCACTTTCAGTACCTTTCCAGCCATTCCATTGTGCAGAAAATAAGTTTAAAAATATCTCCAAATGGCTCCATTTAACTATATTGGAAGATGGTCTCCAGAGGTAATTGAGGTTATACAGTTATCTCCCAGGCAAAACAGGTTATTTTTTAACACCACAAAAAGAAAAAGAACTGTGGATGCTGGAAATCAGAAGCATAAACAGAAATTGCTGGAAAAGTTGAGCTGATCTGGCAGTATCTGTGGAGAGAAATCAGAGCTAACATTTTGTTAAGAGTGAGAAGAACAGTTGAACAGGCAAAGTAATGAACAGGTGAGACCAAGGAGAGCCAATGGGTGTTATTTACCTAGACTTCAAGAAGGCCTTTGACAAGGTGCCACACAAGAGGCTACTGAGTAAGGTAAGGGCCCATGGTGTCAGAGGCAAGTTGCTAGCATGGATAGAAGCCTGGCTTTCTGGCAGAAAGCAGCAAGTGGGGGTAAAAGGGTCCTTCTTAGGATGGCAGCCGGTGACAAGTGGTATACCGCAAGACTTCGTGTTGGGACTACAACTTTTTGCTTTATACATTAAGGATCTGGTTGAGGGAACTGAGGGCATTCTGGCTTCCTTTGCTGACAATACAAAGATATTTGAGGGGCAGGTAGCATTGAGGAGGCGGGGAGGCTGAAGTAGGATTTGGACAGTTTAGGAGAGTTGGCAAACAAGTGGCAGATGGAGTACAATGTGGGAAAGTGTGAGGCCATGCACTTTGGTAGGAAAGATCGAGGCATGGACTATTTTCTAAATGGGGAGAAAATTAAGAAGTTGCAAGTGCAAAGCGATTTGGGAGTTCTCGTCCAGGATTCTCTCAAAGTAAACTTGCAGGTTGAGTTGGTAGTTTGGAAGGCGAATGCAATGATGGCATTTATTTTGAGAAGACGGGAATATAAAAGCAGGGATGTACTTCTGAGGCTCTATAAAGTTCTGGTCAGACCACATTTGGAGTATTGTGCACAGTTTTGGGCCCCAAAGGATGTACTGGCTCTGGAGCATGTTCGGAGATTCACAAGAATGGTCCCAGGAATGAAAAGCTGAACATATGAGGAACGTTTGAGGACTCTGGATCTATAGTTGGAGTGGAGAAGGCGGGGGGGGGGGGGGGGGGGGGAAGAGAGAGGGAGCGGGTGGATCTAATTGAAACAGCGAGAATACTGAATGGCCTGGTCAGAGTAGATGTTGGGAAGATGTTTCCATTGGTAGGAGAGACTAGGACCTGAGGGCATAGCTTTAGAGCAAAGGGAAGACCTTTGCAAATGGAGAAAAGCTGCTCCTTCAGTCAAAGAGTGGTGAATCAAAGGAATTCACTGCCACAGAAAGCTGTGGAAGCCAGGTGATTGAGTCTATTTAAGGCTGAGATAGGTTCTAGAGTATCGGGGGGACCAGGGTTATAGGGTGAAAGCAGGATAATGTGGTTGAGAAACTTACCAGCCATGATTGAAAGGTTGAGCAAACGCAATGGGCTGAATGGCCTAATGTTTGCTCCTTTGCCTTACGTTTCAATGGAATGGATAACAACCAGCCTAGGTGAATGAATAGCTACTAGTGGGGACTATTAGTGGCTAACAATGGCTTGTGTGTAATAGCAGGTCATGTGATAAGAGCATAAGAACTTGGAGCAGGAGTAGGCCATTCAATAGATTATGGCGAATTTTTCATGGACTCAGCTCCATTTACTCGCATACACCGTATCTCTCAATTCCTTTATTGTTCAAAAGAAAAAGCTCTATCTTGGCTTTAAAAACATTTACTGAAGTAGCATCAACAACTTCGCTGAGCAAGGAATTCCAAAGATTTACAAGACTGAGTGAAGAAGTTCCTTCTCAGTTCAGTCCTAAATCTGCTCCCCCTAATTTTGAGGCTATGCCCTCTTGTCCTAGTTTCACCTGCCAGTGAAAACATCCTTTCTACTTCTATCTTATCTATTCCCTTCATAGTTTTATATGTTTCTATAAGATTCCCCACTCATTCTTCCAAATTTCAATGAATATAATCCCAATCCACTCAGTCTCGCTTCATAAGCCAACCCCCTCAACTTCGGAATCAACCCCGTGAACCACCTCTGCACCCCCTCCAGTGTGAGAGTACATCCTTTCTCAAGTAAGGAGACCAAAACTGGACACAGTACTCCAGGTGTGGCCTCATCAACACCCTTTTCAGCTGCAACATAACCTCCCTGCTTTCAAACTCAATCCCTTTCGCAATGAAGGACAAAATTCCATTTGCCTTCCTAATTACTCGTTGTACCTGCAGACCTCTGTGATTCATGCACAAGGTCTGCAGGTACCTCTGCATAGCAGCATGCTGCAACATTTCACCATTCAACTGTTACTCCTACCAAAATGGCTGACTTCACATTTATTAACTTGGTATTCTATCTGCCAGACCTTTGCCCACTCACTCAATGTATCCATGTTCCTCTACAAATTTTCATAGTCCTCTGCACACCTTTCTCTGCCACTCATCTTAATGTTATCTGCAAAGTTTGACACACAACACGTGGTCCCCAACTCCAAATCATCTATATAAATTGTGAATGATTGCAGTTCCAATACTGATCTCTGAGGCACACCATTAGTTACTGATTGCCAACCAGAATAGCACTAATTTATCCCCACTCTGTTTTCTGTTAATCAACCAATCCTCTATCCTTGCTAATACTTTAACCGTAATGCCATACATCTTTATCTTCTGCAGCAACCTCTTGTGCAGAACCGTGTCGATGGCCTTTTAGAAATCGTGGGACGCCACATCCACTGGGTCCCTATTGTTCACCTTGCTCGTAATATCTCCATAGAATTTCAAAAAATTTGTTAAGCATGACCTATCCTTCATGAGCCCATGCTACGTCTGCCCAACAGGACAATTTCTATCTTTGTAAGATGCCTTTGTATTTCTTCCTTGTTAATATACTCCAGCATCTTCCCTGCTTCAGAGATTAAGCTGGTCTATAATTCCCTGTCTTTTATGTACCTCCCTTTTTAAACAGTGGTGTCACATTTGCTGATTTCCAATCTGCTGGAACTGCCCCCAAAGTCTTGCGAATTTTGGAAAATTACCGCCAATGCACTTGTTATTTTTCCGGCCATCTCTTTTAGAACCCTGGGATGCATTCCATCAAGGCCAGGAGACTTAACTATCCTTAGCTCCATTAGTTTGCCCAACACTATCTCTTCAGCAATAATGATTGTTTCTAGGTCCTCACCAACCTGCATCTCTTTGGCAATTTCTGACATGTGATTAGTGTCCTCCAATGTGAAAACTGATGTAAAATACCTGTTCAATGCCTCAGCCATTTCATCATATCATAATTAAATGCCCCTTTTCATCCTCTAAAGAACCAAGCTTACTTTAGCCACTGTTTTTCTTTTTATAGATTTATAGAAATTGTAGCTAGCTGCCTTGATATTCTGTGCTAGCTTTTTCTCATGTTCTATATTACTTTTCTTTATAGCTGTTTTTGTGGCTTTCTGTTGACCTTTTAAAGTTTTCCCAGTCTTCGAGGTAGCTGCTGCTGTTGGCCACTTTGTATGTGTTCTCTTTCAAATAAGAACATAACAAGGCCTGTTGTGTGGAGGTTGGAGTAAGGACATGGGAGAAGGTGTCTCAAGCCCTAACATTGTTGAACTCATTAGAGTCCAGAAGGCTGTAGAGTTTCCATGCAGAAATGAGGTGCTGTTCTTTCAGCTTGCACTGTGCTTTGCTGGAGCACTGCAGCAAGCCTGAGACAGATGTTGACCAGGCAACAAGGTGGTCTGTTGAAGTGGCAGGAACTGGAAACTCATGGTATTTTTTTGTGGACAGAACATTGGTGTTCTGCGAAGCATTCACCCAGTCTACGCTTTGTTTCCCCAATTTAGAGGAGACGACATTGTGAGTAGTGAATGCAGTAGACTAGATCGAGCCTGGTCACTATGGGGCAATTTTTTGCTTGGCCAATTCACCTAACTTATACATCTTTGGACTGTGGGAGGAAACGGGAGCAAACCCATGCAAGATATGAGGAGACACTGTCAATTAGGCTGGAATTGAACCTGGTCCGTGGCAGTATGAGGCAGCAGTGTTAACCATGGAACCACCGTGTTGCTATTCAAGAAGGAGATTAGATATAGTTCTTAGAACTAAAGGATCCAAGAGAATGGGACTAAATTAGGAACAGGGCACTGACTAGATAATCAGCCACGATCATGTTTAGATTAGATTTGATTTGAATACTTACAGTGTGGAAACAGGCCCTTCGGCCCAACAAGTCCACACTGCCCCGCCGAAGCACAACCCACCCATACCCCTACATTTACCCCTTACCTAACACTATGGGCAATTTAGCATGGCCAATTCACCTGACCTGCACATCTTTGGACTGTGGGAGGAAACCGGAGCACCCGGAGGAAACCCACGCAGACACGGGGAGAACTTGCAAACTCCACACAGTCAGTCGCCTGAGTCGGGAATTGAACCCGGGTCTCTGGCGCTGTGAGGCAGCAGTGCTAACCACTGTGCCACCGTGCCGCCCACCATGTTGAATGGTGGAGCAGGCTTGAAGGACCCTACTCCAGTTCCTGTTTTCTATATTTTTATGTTGAGATGAAATAAAATTAAGTTTTAAGCATCTAATGTGGCTTTGCTATGTTTTTAAAAAATCTTTGATAAAAGCTCATCCAATATATTTAAATTTCCAATCAACTTAATCCCACTTGTTGATTGCAAAACATTTCAGTCCAGTGAGCTGATTGGCCTTCTCCTTTTGTTCATCTGTTTGAGAAAGTACCAACCAATAGTCACCGCAAAGTTGAATCTCGCATAGTAAATGGGGCAGTGGCAGTTACAAAGTTGGAAGAGTGACAGATAGCACAGTACAAAGGTAGAACTGTGTTCCGCCTTTCTTGGGTTTTTTTCTGCCATAGTGTTCTATCTTATTCTTCTATTTCTTTAATGTCTAAAAAATCTGTCCATCTTTTTGGAAATCTTAGAGGTTGTATTCCCTAATCAGCAACTTCCTTTTGAGCCTGCTGTGTTTTTCAGTAAGATCATGGCTGATTCAAAACTCTTCATGTTTCCTTTCCTGTCCTTTCCCCATAGCTTTGATTCCCTTACTGATCAAGAATCTGTCTCCGCCTTAAATAGACACAATGACTCTTGCCCCAGAGTTGAAGGGATAGAAGTTTCAAACGCCCTCAACTCTGTGAGAAGAAATTCCTCTTCATCTCAGTCCTAAAATAACACCCCTTTATTCTGAGACGATGTCCTCTGCTCTTAGACTGTCCCATGAAGGGAAGTACCTCCTCAATATTTACCTTTTCCAGCCCGTTAGGAATCCTGTATGTTTCCATGAGATCACCCCTCATTCCTGTAAACTCCAGTGAGTACAGTCCCAACCAATTTAGATTTTGTTGATATCTCAGTCTCTCAATACGAAGTATCATTCGAGTGAAATGCTTCCAATGAAATAATATCTTTTCACCTTTGTTGTTACCTTCATTAAACTTTTATTATCTAAACAAAAACTTATTCAAGTTAGTTAAATGCAATTTGCCTTTGACATTCTGGAGTTTCTAAGTGTGCCAAGTTAAACAGTGAATGATTGTTCTTTTTGGGACTGGGGAAAACATATAATTATGTTTTCCAGGACCACCACTTTCCTTGATATATATTAACTTGGATTCGGGTATATCTGGCATGGTTTCAAAATTTGCAGTCGACCAAGGAAAATTGTGAATTCTGAGGAGAATACTGATTGACTTCAAGAGGGTATGGACATTAGAATGGGAGAAGAGGCAACACATTAAATTTAATGTGGAAAGTGAGATATGATGCATTTGAAGGAAAAATGTGGAAAGGTGTGACAACAAAATAGCTCTGGGAAGCTAGGGAGGCGATAGCAGAGCCTTTGGCTTTGATATTTGAGTCGTCATTGTCTACAGGTTTGGTACCAGGGGACTGGAGGATTGGAAATGTTTGTGCCCTTGTTCAAGAAGGGCAGTAGAGATGACCCAAATAATTATAGACCAGTGACCCTTACTTCTGTTGTAGGAAAGGTTTTGGTAAGGATTATAAAAGAGATCAGATTTATAATCATCTAGCAAGCGACAATTTGATTTCAGATAGTCAACATGGTTTCGTCAAGGGCAGGTCATGTCCCCCAAACCTCATTGAGTTTTTTGAGAAGGTGACCAAACATATAGATGAGGGTAGGGCAGTTGACGTGGTGTACATGGACTTCAGTAAAGCCTTTGATAAGGTTCCACATGGTAGGCTGTTGGAGAAAATGCAGAGACATGGAATAGACGGTGATTTAGCAGTTTGGATTAGAAACGGGCTTTCTGAAAGAAGGCAGCGAGTGGTGGTTGATGGAAAATATTCAGCCTGGAGTCCGGTTACTAGTGGTATGCCACAAGAATCTGTTTTGGGACCACTGCTGTTTGTCATTTTAATAAATGACTTAGACGCAGGCATAGGTGGATGGATTATTAAATTTGTAGATGATACGAAAGTCGGTGGAGTAGTGGACAGTTTGGAAGAATGTTACAGGTTGCAGGGGGACTTGGATAAACTGCAGAATTGGGCTGAGAGGTGGCAAATGGAGTTCAATGCAGCTAAATGTGAGGTGTTGCACTTTGGGAAGAATAACAGGAAGGCAGAGTACTGGGTCAATGGAAAGATTCTTGGTCGTGTGGATGTGCAGAGGGATCTTGGAGTCCATGTACATAGATCCCAGAAAGTTGTCACCCAGGTGGACAGTGCTGTTAGAACATAGAACAATACAGCACAGAACAGGCCCTTCGGCCCTCGATGTTGCGCCGGCCTGTGAACTATTCTCAGCTCGTCCCCCTACACTATCCCAAAATCATCCATGTGCTTATCTAAAAATTGTTTAAATCTCCCTAATGTGGCTGAGTTGACTACATTAGCAGGTAGGGCATTCCTCCCCCTTACCACTCTCTGTGTAAAGAACCTGCCTCTGACATCTGTGTCTTAAATCTTTCACCACTCAATTTGTAGTTATGCCCTCTCATACAAGCTGATGTTATCATCCTAGGAAAAAGTATTTCTTTGCCTACCCTATCTAATCCTCTGATCATCTTGTATGTCTCTATCAAATCCTTCCCCCCCCCCCCTTAGCTGCCGCTTTTCCAATGAGAACAGACCCAAGTCTCTCAGCCTTTCCTCATAAAACCTTCCCTCCAGACCAGGCACCAGGCAACATCCTGGTAAATCTCCTCTTCACCCTTTCCAATGCTTCCACATCCTTCCTGGAATGGGGTGACCTGGGATAGCTGGTAGTGTCGTTTCGTGGCTAGTTGGTGTTCATGGATGCGGATCGTTATCTGCCTTCCTGTTTGTCCTTGTAGACAGCTAACGATCTGCATTCATGAACACCAACTAGCCACGAAATGACACGACCAGCTATCCTTAGTAGCCACACACGCAGATGACAAGCAACATGAGTTTGACTGAGAAAACACTACTATTATCATAGGACAACCCAAACAGAGAACAGCCAGGGAATTCCTAGAGGCATGGCACTCATCCACTGATTCAAGCAACAAGCACATCGACCTGGACCCAATATACCGGCCACTGCAACGGACAGCTGGAACTGACAACTGGAAGCGGCAGATTCAAATCACTATAAATGCCGGAGAAAAGATCACAGAAGCGCTTCACAGGAGGCTCCCAAGCACTGAGGATGTCACCTAGACAGGGGACGAAACGTCTGCAACACAAATTCCCAGCTCGGCGAACAGAACCACAACAGTGTGTTGAAGATGCAGGTAACTGGAAGCTCAGGGTCATTTCTGCAGACAGAACGCAAGTGTTCAGTAAAGCGGTGCCCAGTCCATGTTTCATAGAGGCGACCACATTATGAGCAGCACGTATAGTAGATTAGATTGAGAGGAGTGCAGGCTAATTGCTACTCCACCTGGAAGGTGTGTCTGGGACCTCAGAAAGTGAGGAAGGAAGTGTAAATGGGCAGGTGTTACACCTGCGATTGCATGAGAAGGTACCTGGGGGTGTGGTGAGGTGTTGGGAATGAAGTAAGTGTGGACCAAGGAGTTCCAGAGAATGGTGATTCCGGAAGGCTGCCAAGGGAGGGGAGGGGAATATGTGTGTCATTTGGAGCTACTATAATTGGCAGAAATGAAGGCTAATGCTCCTTTGGATGTAGATGCTGGTGGGATGGTAAATGAGAATCAGCAGGATCCTATCACTGTTGTGGGAGGGAAGAAGAGGCGTGTGGTCAGAAATGCAAGAGATGGGTGGGACACCACTGAGGGCCCTGTCAACTGCAGTGGTGGAGAATCCTTTGTTAAGAAAGAAGGTTGACATTTAGGAGGATACCTTGTAGAAGCTGGCCAAATTGAATCAGATGCAACAGAAGCAAAGAAACCGTGAGAATTGAATGGAGTCTTCGCAGGAAGCGAGATGTAAGGATATATAGTCAAGGTAATTATGGGAGTCAGTGAGTTTATACTGGTTATTAGTGTCCAGCCAGTTTGTCCCCAGAAATGGACACAGAGATGTTGAGGAAGGGAAGGAAGGTGTCGGAGATGAGAGCAAAGAACAAAACAGCATAGGAACAGGCTCTTTGGCCCTCCAAGCCTGCACTGCCACATTTTGCCCTTCCATACTAAAACTGTCTTCATTTACAGGATCTGTATCAGCGTAACGTGTCTAACTTAGTGCCCCTCTGCTGAAGGCAAACTTGCCAGCAGCCTTTTTTACTAATCTACCTGCACTGCCACCTTCAGTGATGTGTGGACCTGTATACACAGATTCCTCTGGATATCAATACTCCTAAGGGTTCTACCATTTACTGTATAATGTCCCCCTGTACTTGACTTTCCAAACTGCCTCACCTCACATTTGTCTGGATCAAATTCCACCTGCTATTTTTCTGCCCATGCCTCCAACTGATCTATATCCTGCTGTATCCTCTGACAATTCTCCTCACTATCCGCAACTCTGCCAATCTTGGTGTCATCCACAAACTTACTAATTAGGCCAGCTACAGTTTCCTCCAAATCATTGGACCAGATGAAGGTGGGAACAGGGTGGAAATTGTAAGCTTGAAGTGAAAATGGGGAATATTCCATCACACTTCTGGTTTGTGCCTTATAGATGGTGGACAAGCTTTCAAGGGTGAGAAAATGAGTTACTCGCTACAGCATTCCTTGCCCTTGACTGTTCTTGTCACCATTGTATTTATATGCCAACTTCAGTTGAGTTTCTGGTCAATGATACCCTCCCAAGATGTTGATGGTGGAGGCTTCATTGATGGTAACATTATTGAATGTCAGGGGGTGATAGATTGCCTCTTATTGGTGATAGTCATTGCCTGGCATTTTCATGGTGCGAATGTTACTTGCCATTTGTAAGCCCAAGCCCGGATATTGTCCAAATCTTGCTTTAGTATCTAAGGAATCACAAATTGTGCTGAACATTGTGTAATTATTAGTGAACATCCCCACTCCTGACCTTAAGATAGAAGGAAGATTATTGATGAAATAGCTGAAGATGGTTGGACCTAGGACACTACCCTGAGGAACTCCAGGAGAGACGTTCTATAGCACAAGTATCCTCCTATGCACCAAATATGACAGGCGGAGAGTTTCACCCCGATTCCCATTGAATCCATTTTTGTTTGGCCTCCTTGAAGTTCAAACGTGGCCTTGATATTAAAGTGCTGTCGCTGTCATCTCACATCTGGACTTGACTCTTCTGACCATGTTTGAACCAATGAGGTCAGGAGCTGAGTGGCTCTAGTGGAACCAGAACTTGGCATCAGTGAGCAGGTTATCACTAAGTAGATATTGTTTGATAGCATTGATGACACCTTCCATCACTTATTAATGATCGACAGTAGACTGGGGCAGCAATTGGCCGTGTTAGATTTATCCTCCTTTTTATGTAGAGGGCAACTTGGGCCAAATTCCACATTGTCAGGTAAGTGCTATTGCTGTGATCCAGTGTTTGCAAGTTATCCAGTGGGATCCCAGTGTTCAACAGATTTCAGTCCTACAGAAATGTGAGTAGGATTCTGTGTTTTTATCCTTTTCCTTACATTTGTTAACTAGTATATTTTACGTTGATTCATTGTAACACAAAGAACTTCAGAATAATTGACTTCCTCTTGGATAACTCATTCTTTTTCCCAGTTCTAAGCAAGGGTCACTGGACCTGAAACCTTAACTCTGATTTCTCTTTACGGATGCTGCCAGACCTGCTGAGCTTTTCCAGCAACTTCTGTATTTGTTTCTCTTTTTCCAAAGACTGGACAAGAGTATAGCATTCTTTCATGCAGTAAAAATTAAAAGATGCTGACCTGAAAGATTTAAATCTTTTATTGAATCTGTGATCATATTAAATCAGTAAATGGAACCTTCTTAGTGAAATTTTAGACATTATTTTGCAATTTTTCTGCAAGTTGTTTCAAGTATCACCCCTATGTGATTTTCATATCTGGTATGATCTTTTTGTCAATGCTCCTGTGTAGTTAAATGACATTGGAAAAATCCTATTTCTGTAAGAATTAAACAGATTTGGTAATTGTATGGACATGTAAAATAGGTCTTAGAAGATATCTCTGGTATCAATCAGGTAATTTTCCTTGTCCTGTAAGGTTGATGCACATTCAAATGACGTTTATTTCAAGAATGTAATTAAGTACTGTTATCTGTCAGGCGTACATTGCCATGAACAGTAACACTTTGCAAAAAAAAATTCTGTCCATTTTAGAGAGACTACTTGTATTATTCACTAAGCTTTGTTAGTGTGTAGTTATAGGAAGTTGTTATGCGATAATCTAAATATAGCAAAGAGTATGTTATAAATTCAGCAGAGTATAGGAAATTCAATAATTAGTTATCGTAAGAAATAATATCTTGTATTTTGTAATGTCTTTTAAATAGTAAAACATCCCAAGGCACTTTACAGGGATATTTTCAAACAAAATATGACACCAAACTGACCAAGGAGTTATTAAGGCAGAGTGTGAAGGTTTTAAAGAGAATAACGAGGCCTGAGATAGGAGGTGGTTATTTCTAGAGCTTCAGCCCTGGATAACTATAGACATTGCATTCACTGCTGGAGTGAATTAAAATTGGGAATGCTTAAGAGGCCAGCATTGGAGGAGTACAAATACTGCTCAATTTGTGGGATTGGAAGGAGATTAGAGATGGGGACAGCCTGGGGCCATGGAGGTGTATGAAAGGTTGAATGAAACTTTAAAATCAAGACATTTTAATTGAGAATCATTCTAGGTCAGTGAGTGTCTGATTGGTGAGTATGCCTCAATAGCAAGCTTTAAGGTGCCATTAAGTTTACAGAGGGTAGAATGTAGAAGGTTGGTCAGGAACGAACTAAGTAGATGAGTTTAGCATTGTTTTGGAGATGGAAATAAGCAGTCTAAGTGGTTGACAGCTTATCATAGTGACAAAAGCAACATCAAAATCTTGACCAGTCTGCTTTAAGCTTATAATTGCTTGGGAGACGGATGGAATCATTTTTCAAGGAAGAGAGACTTTGGTAAGGACCAAAGACACTGGCTTCAGTCTTCCCAGTATTTAGATGGTGGAAACTTCCGATCTAAAATTGAGATTCAGCAGTTTTGAGAAATTGGAGAGCGAAAGAGAGGGAAAGTTGAGGTGAATCTGGTTTTGTCAGAGCATACGTTGTGCCCAATGCTGTGTTTCACATTCCAAGCAGCAGCATGCAAGTGAGAAATTGGGGCCTAAGGATAGATCATTGGGGGACACTACAAGTGTTGGTGGAGGAACAAATTGAGAATAGAAACAGTTGAGGCCAGCCTTACCCAGCTGAACAATAGTAGAGAGCAGTTGGAAGGATAGTGTGGTCAACCATGTCACAGGCTGCAGACAGGACAAGAAAACATCGAAGTTTAATTTGTCTTCATGGTTGTATAGGATATTGAGGGATTCTTTGGAACTGTCGGCCACAGAGTCCTACTAAAGTTGGGACAGAATTGGGAGGATAACAACAGAGGGCTTTGGGGATAAAGGTTAGTTGGAGATTACGCAATACCTTGCAAACATGGAAAGGCCAGAGGTTTTTCGAGGAGAGGGCTGAACCCATACCTGAGAAGGGAGAACTATCAACTAATCTGGGAATCCAGAATGAGTTGAGTTGTCAACAGCTTAATTGGAATAGGGTTGAGAGTCAAGTGAACAAGATAAATTCAGAGGGGATATAAGGACAGGCACACAAACATAAGAAGTAGGAGTAGGCCATCAGGGCCTTCAAGCCTACTCCGCCATTCAATAAGATCATGGCTGATCTTTATGTGGCTTCGACTCGACTTACCTGCCCTCTCACCATAACGTTTAATTCCTTTACTGTTCAAAAAATTATCTGCATGGAAACAGAGTTCAGTGTAAGACCTCAGGATCACTTTTGTGGAGGTTTGCCCTGATGGGCTGGGAGAACAAAGGCAAGTAGTAGAGCCAGTATTTGATGGTCTCAATCTTAGAAATAAGTAAACAAAGAGCTCTGAATACTTAACAAATCAGAAATTGCAAGAAAAAGCCAGCAGGTCTGGCAGCACCTGTGGAGAGAAAGCAGAGTTAATGGTTTGAGTCCAGTGCCCCTTCTTCAGAACTGAAATTTTGAGAGCTTTGAAGGGGCACCGGATCCAAACATTAATTGTGTTTTCCATCCACTGATGCTGCCAGACCTGCTTGGTTTTTTTCCAGCATTTCCTGATTTTGTTTCTGATTTCCTGCTTCCATAGTTCTAAGGGTTATTTTGTTCAGCTGATAATACTTGCTGTTGGAAGTGAGGAAAAATAGTTTAATATAATAATATTCAATAGAGAACACCAGTTAGGTGTTTTCTTTTCATTCCAAGATCATAGAATAGTGAGCCATTTTGGCAACATAAGGGCAGGATCCAGTTTTGTGGTCCATCCAAATCTGGAGGTAAATAGCTACATGGTGTTGAGATAGACATGCATTTCTTGGATGTAAAAGAGCAAAGATGACTGTCTACTGGGGAATGGTCAGAGTGAGAATGAGAAAATTAATTTAAATGAAAAATATAGCATGGAAGATGCAAGTAAGGCTGTGGCTAAGCAGATTGCTCACTACCGAAATGTCATGGTGAACAGAAGGTGAAAGGCTAGCCAGAAAGAATTTCTGATGTATATTTTGGAGTGAATTAAGAAGGAGCGTTTTCTAGGGTGACAACAGAACGAATAGAGAGAACGGAGATGTAGGTGAAGAGTCTAAGTGGTTCCCATTCCCTTTCCCCTCTTAGTGGTTCTTCGATGTTGTGATTGTGATTGTTTCTTTATAAACTGTATAGACGCTGGGCTTGAATCCATATAAATATGCTTATGAAAATAAATATTCTAATGACCTGATACAAAGTCTCTTAGCTGGTCCTTAGTGACAGAATACCTTGATCAGTTTGTCAGATTTTAAATTCCTTCACATTTCTGCACAAACCTTTCTCAATTCAGACCCAAACCCACTGAATTTTGCCCTTTGGCTACCTCAGCCTCTCAGCCCCGGTAGCCCAGATTTGGCTTCTTCGCTCACTGTTCTCCATTCAGTTGTTTCTTCCTATGAAAAAGAAAAATCCATGAGTCGAGTTAACTGTTCCTGAACCGCCACCTGGCTGCACACTGCTCAAGATTGCAATCACTAGAGTCAGAGTCATAGAGATGTACAGCATGGAAACAGACCTTTCGGTCCATGCTGACCAGATATCCCAACCCAATCTAGTCCAACCTGCCAGCACCCGGCCCATATCTCTCCAAACCCTTCCTATTCATATTCATATACCCATCCAAATGCCTCTTAAATGTTGCAATTGTACCAGCCTCCACCACTTCCTCTGGCAGCTCATTCCATACACATACCACCCTCTGCGTGGAAAAAGTTGCCCCGTAGGTCTCTTTTATATCTTTCCCCTCTCACCCTAAACCTATGCCCTCTAGCTCTGGACTCCCCAAACCCAGGAAAAAGACTTTGTCTATTTATCCTATCCATGCCCACCATTCCTCAAAGCTGATGGTATCTCAGAAAATGTTGGTTTACATGCAGAAGACAGGGTGGGGAATAGGGGGTAAGAAGTAAACGCTCGGTGGAAATAGAGCCCAAAGAGTGAGAATAAAGGACAGACAAAGGAGTGGATAATGATCCAGCTAGAATAGCTATTAATGTAGACTGTTAGTGGCTAAAAGAACATTCTTTAAGACCATAAGAGCAGAAATTAGGCCAGTCGGCCCATAGAGTCTGCTCAACCATTCAATCATGCCTGATTTGTTTCTCAACCCCATTTTCCCACTTTCTCCCAGTAAAAGATTTCCTAAGCTTTATACTAATGTTGACCACATTATTTCATTGATTTTAATATTAAGTTCATACACAGTATTTGCATTGGATCACAATCATTGCTTGAATAGCTGTAAACTCCACTGAGATATTCTAAAATTTCGTTGCAGATTTCCTCCATTATATGAACTCATTTCACTACTCTCCCCTCTCACTTAAAATCATTGTTCTCAAACATATAAGGCTCCAAAATAAATCTCTCACCGTGCTATCTTCCTGGCTTGCTTCCCTCAAACTCATAACCATGGCTGTTCCTTGACCTTCATAACACTAGTATATCAATCACAGACAAGACAATCTATGATTACCTCTGCATTACTGTTGCAGGATTAGAATCTGTCCAACTGGACTTGATGAAATAGGAAAAAAGAACCTTAAAACCTGTGGACACAGTGCTGGAAATCAAAGCCAATAATCGGCACAAATGCCACAGGCGTTAAATTCAGACAGTTGGTCAGCATAGGGATTTAACATCATCTGTGTGCTATCATGGGACAATGATGTAGAGAAGTGTCATTCCCTGCCAGTACCAGAGAACTTGGCCAATGTTACTATGATGAGTTTCTATTGAGATAATGGAAATTTCAAACCTTTGTCCAGCTGGACCCAAGTGCTGTGTCATCTGCTGACGTCAGGAGAGATGTTAAAACCATTGTGAACTGACCATGTCGCCTGGATTGGTTTTTCTATGAAAAAGGCTGCATCATTTGACTAATCATACTTGGCTAGGATATGTGAACAACACAAAGGATTTGCTATCAGACTTCCTGAACAACATTAAAATGGTAAAAATCGAAAGAACTGTGGATTCTGTAGATCAAAAACAAAAACAGAAATTGCTGGAAAAGCTCAGCAGGTCTGGCAGGATCTAAGGAGAAAAATCAGTTAATGTTTTGGGATTCTAAGTGTTCCAAACAATTATAGTACAGTTGAGAACAGAAGCGAGTCAAACAGTCAGGGTAGGCAGGGATAAGGTAGGACTAATAAATTAAACTGCATTTATTTCAATGCAAGGGGCCGAACAGGGAAGGCAGATGAACTCGGGGCATGTTTAGGAACGTGGGACTGGGATATCATAGCAATTACAGAAACATGGCACAGTGATGGGCAGGACTGGCAGCTTAATGTTCCAGGATACAAATGCTACAGGAAGGATAGAAAGGGAAGCAAAAGAGAAGTAGCATGACAGCTGTGCTAAGGGAGGATATTCCCGGAAATACATCCGGGGAAGTTATTTGGGTGGAACTGAGAAATAAAGGGATGATCACCTTATTGGGATTGTATTATAGACCCCCTAATAATCAGAGGGAAATTGAGAAACAAACTTTTAAGGAGATCTCAGCTATCTGTAAGAAATCTGTTAAGGGTTTAGATAGAGAGGAATTTAAGTGTGTACAAGACCATTTTCTGATTCAGTATGTGGATGTACCTAGTAGCAAAGGTGCAAAACTTGACTTGCTCTTGGGAAATAAGGCAGGACAGGTGACTGAGGTGTCAGTGTGGGAGCACTTTGGGGCCAGCGACCATAATTCTATTAATTTAAAATAATGATGGAAAAAGATAGACCAGATCTAAAAATTGAAGTTCTAAATTGGAGAAAGGCCAATTTTGACGATATTAGGCAAGAACTTTCAAAAGCTGATTGGGGCCAGATGTTAGCAGTTAAAGGGACGGCTGGAAAATGGGAAGCCTTCAGAAATGAGATATCACGAGAATCCAGAGAAAGTATATTCCTGTTAGGGCGAAAAGAAAGACTGGTAGGTATCGGGAATGCTGGTTAACTAAAGAAATTGAGGGTTTGGTTAAGAAAAAGAAGGAAGCATATGTAAGGTATAGACAGGATAGATCAAGTGAATCCCTAGAAGAGTACAAAGGAAGTAGGAGTATACTTAAGAGGGAAATCAGGATGGCAAAAAGGAGACATGAGATAGCTTTGGCAAATAGAGTTAAGGACAATCTAAAGAGTTGTTACAAATACATTAAGGACAATAGGGTAACTGGGGAGAGAATAGAGCCCCTCAAAGATCGGCACGGCAATGTTTATGTGGAGCCGCAGAAAATGGGGGAGATGCTAAATGAATATTTTGCATCAGTATTTACTGTGGAAAAGGATATGGAAGATATAGACTGTAGGGAAATAGATGGTGACATCTTGCAAAATGCCCAGATTACAGAGGAGGAAGTGCTGGATGTCTTGAAACGGTTAAAGGTGGATAAATCCCCAGGACCTGACCGGGTGTACCCGAGAACTCTGTGGGAAGCTAGAGAAGTGATTGCTGGGCCTCTTGCTGAAATATTTGTATCATCGGTAGTCATAGGTGAGGTGCCAGAAGAGTGGATGTTGGCAAATGTGGTGTTACCAGAACTGGTTCAAAGGTAGAAGACAGAGGGTGGTGGTGGAGGGTTGTTTTTCAGACTGGAGGCCTGTGACCAGTGGAGTGCCACAAGGATCGGTGCTGGCCCTCTACTTTTTGTCATTTACATAAATGATTTAGATGCGAGCATAAGAGGTACAGTTAGTAAGTTTGCAGGTGTAGTGCAAGTTTTCTGGAGGTGTAGTGGACAACCAAGAGGGTTACCTCAGATTACAACAGGATCTTGACCAGATGGGCCAATGGGCTGAGAAGTGGTAGATGGAGTTTAATTCCGATAAATAGGAGGTGCTGCATTTTGGGATTGCAAATCTTAGGAGGACTTATACACTTAATGGTAAGGTCCGAGGGTGTGTTGCTGAACAAAGAGACCTTGGAGTGCAGGTTCATCGCTCCTTGAAAGTGGAGTCGCAGGTAGATAGGATAGTGAAGAAGGCGTTTTGGTATGCTTTCCTTTATTGGTCAGAATATTGAGTACAGGAGTTGGGACGCCATGTTGCGGCTGTACAGGACATTAGATAGGCCACTGTTGGAATATTGCGTGCGATTCTGGTCTCCTTCCTATCGGAAAGATGTTGTGAAATCTGAAAGGGTTCTGAAAAGATTTACAAGGATGTTGCCAGGAATGGAGGATTTGAGCTACAGGGAGAGGCTGAACAGGCTGGGGCTGTTTTCTCTGGAGCGTCGTAGGCTGAGTGGTGACCTTGTTGAGGTTTACAAAATTATGAGGGGCATGGATAGGGTAAATAGGCAAAGTCTTTTCACTGGGGTCGGGGAGTCCAGAACTAGTGGGCATAGATTTAGGGTGTGAGGGGAAAGATATAAAAGGGACCCAAAACATAAACTCTGATTTCTCTCCACAGATGCTGCCAGACTTGCTGAACGTGTCCAGCAATTTGTGTTTTTGATTCCAATTTACAGCATCTGCAGTTCTTTCTGTTTTTATTTACTGTTCTTTTTGCAATATAGTAATTTTTTAAAGGGAATTCAACTCTTTGTAACTCAAATTGAATATTTTCAGAAATTGTGAATCCTGGAAATGTGAACTTTAATTTGTAATTCTCAATTTTAATTTCTACCATGCAAATTAATCTAATCAAAATAAAGCAAAATTATGAAACAGCAATATGGTGGTAAAATTGAAATCCAGGAAATTAGATTAGATTCCTTACAGTGCGGAAACAGGCCCTTCGGCCCCACCAGTCCACACCAACCCTCTGAAGAGTAACCCACCCAAACCCATTCCCCTATTCATGCATGGCTATTTCACCTAATCTGCACATCTTTGGACTGTGGGAGGAAACCGAAGCACCTGGACGAAACCCACACAGACACGGGGACAATGTGCAAACTCCACAAAGACCCAAGGCTGGAATTGAACCTGGGTCCCTGGTGCTGCGATGCAGCAGTGCTAACCACTGAGCCACCATGCCGCCCTAAGGAAAGTTGGGGAAAAAGTTCTCTAAAACTGGAATCACACATGATGCAAAAGAGTATAGTTGCCATTGTTGGAGGCCAATTACTGCTGCCGAAGTTCCTCAGGGTCGTGTCCTAGATATAACAATCTTCAGCTACTCAAAGACCGTTCTTCCATCATAGGATCACAAGCAGGGTTTTTGTTTTGTTGTTTGCACAATTTTTATTCCGTCACATGGTGTGGGTGCCTCTAACTGGATCAGCATTAATTACCCAGAAGGCAGTTAATTGTCGGTCTCATTGTTGTGGGTCTGGAGTCTCACGTCAGCCAGACCAGTCAGGTTAGTGAGCCCAATGGTTTTTACCAATGATTACATGGTTGCCATTCGACTAGCTTTTCTTTAGATTTTTTTATTAAATTCAAATTTCACCAATTGCCAAGAGAGATTCGAGCCTGTAGCCCCAGTACATTAGCCTGGGGGCCTCTGGATTAATAATCAAGTGACATGCCATCACCATCTCCATGCATTCAGAATGCAAATTATGCCTGTGTGCAGCAAGACCTGGACACCATTGAGGTTTGGGCTGATAAGTGGCAAGTAATATTCGTGCCACAGAAATTGCAAGTAATGACTATCTCCAGCAAAAGAGAATTTAATCCTCTCCCCTTTACATACAGTATTTCAAAATTACTATAATTGAATTGCCCTACCATCAACATCTACTACAAACCGACCGACTCCCACAGCTACCTGGACTACACCTCCTCCCATCCTGCCCCCTGCAAAAACGCCATCCCATTCTCCCAATTCCTTCGACTCCGCCGCATCTGCTCCCAGGAGGACCAGTTCCAAAAACGCACATCCCAGATGGCCTCCTTCTTCAAGGACCGCAATTTCCCCCCCGACGTGATCGACGATGCCCTCCACCGCATCTCTTCCACTT
>NC_057731.1:57916543-57934299 GCF_004010195.1 Chiloscyllium plagiosum | reverse complement strand
CCCTCCTCCCCATCTTTATCTTAGCCTGCTGGACAAACTTTCCTCATTCCTGAAGAAGGGCTAATGCCCGAAACGTCGATTCTCCTGTTCCCTAGATGCTGCCTGACCTGCTGCGCTTCTCCAGCAACACATTTCCACCAATAATTTAACTGGACCAACCACAAGTCCTGTAGCTAGAAACGCAGATCTGAGACTGGTGATTCTGCAGCAAGTAAGTCATCGCGTGTCTCCCTAAAGAAGTGTTCCCAAACTTTTCCCAATGTGGCCACATTTTGAATCTTGAAAATTGTTACAAACTCTCAGTGAAAATATAGTGAGGACCTGTTAGATCAGGAGGACCACAGCTGCTAAAACTTGGTCTGAACTCCACACAATCATTACTGCTTCATATCGCATGACCCCCTCTTGGGGACCCGTGCCCACTTTGGGAACCCCTGTCCTAAAGCCACCTACAAGGTGTATGGTAGGAATCTAATGAAATTATCTTGGTTGCCCAGCGGCCACTTTAAATATTTATTACTTCGACCAAAAGTGCACAATAGCAGCAGCATGTACAGTTTGTAAGATTTACTGCAATAAATTGTCACGCTCCTTCAACAGAACTTAGTAAAGCTTGCTTTTTATCTCCAAGAAGTAGAAGGGCAGCAGATGTCTGGAAATACCGCCACCTGAAAGTTTTTCCTTCCAAGTCTCTCATCAGTTCTAGAACTTAGAACATTACAGCGCAGTACAGGCTCTTCAGCTCTCTATTTTGCATCGACCTGTTGAACCAATCTGAAGCATATCTATCTTGCACTATTTCATTTTCATCCATAGATTTATCCAATGATTATTTTAAATGCCCTTAAAGTTGGCAAGTCTACCTCTGTTGCAGGCAGTGCATTCCACGCCCCTCTACCTCTGACATCTGTCCTATATCTGTCACCCCTCAATTTTCAAGCTCGTGCTCGTGCTTGCCATCACCGTCTGAGGAAAAGGGCTCTCATTGTCCACCCTATCTAACCTTCTGATTATCTTGTATGTCTCAATTAAGCCACCTCTCAACCTTCTCTCTAACGGTACAGCCTCCAGTCCCTCAACCTTTCTTCATAAGAAATTCCCTCCATACCAAGCAACATTCTAATAAATCTCCTCTGAACCCTTTCCAAAGCTTCCCCGTCCTTCCTATAATGTGGTGACCAGAACTATATGCAATACAGGTACTCAAGTGCTGCAGCACAAGAGTTTTATACAGCTGCAACAAGACCTCGTGGCTCCGAAACTCAATCCTTCTGCCAATAAAAGATAACGCACCATATGCCTTCTTAACAACCCTATCAATCTTGGTGGCAACTTTGAGGGAACAATGTACATGGACAAGAAGATCTCTCTGCTCATCTGCACTGCCAAGAATCTTACCATTAGCCCAGCACTCTGCATTCCTGTTGCTCCTTCCAAAGTAAATCACCTCACACTTTTCCACATTAAACTCCATTTGCCACCTCTCAGCCCAGCTCTGCATCTTATTTATGTCCCTCTGTAACCTGCAACATCTTTCGTCACTATCCACAACTCCAACCTCAGTTAGCAAATTTACTAACCCATCCTTCTATGCCCTCATCCAGGTCAGTTATAAAAATGACAAACAGCAGTGGCCCCAAAACAGATCCTCGCAGTACACCACAAGTAACTGAACTCCAGGATGAATATTTCCCATCCACGACCACCCTCTGTCTTCTTTCAGCGAGCCAATTTCTGATCCAAACCGCTAAATCACCCTCAATCCCATGCCTCTGTATTTTATGCAATAGCTTACCGTGGGGAACCTTATCAAATGCCTTACTGAAATCTATATACACCATATCAACCGCTTTACCCTTATCCACCTGTTTGGTGACTTTCTCAAAGAACTCTAAGGTTTGTGAGGCACAACCGACCTTTCACAAAATACCCCAATTGACTATCTTTAATCAACTTAATCCCCTCTAGAGGATTAGAATTCCTATCTCTTACGACCTTTTCCAACACTTTCCCCACAACCGAAGTAAGGCACAAAGGTTTATAGTTTCCAGCATTGTCTCTACTCCCCTCCTTGAACAAGGGAACAACATTTGCTATCCTCCAATTTCTGGCACTATTCCTGTAGACAATGACGACATAAGGATCAAAGCCTAAGGTTCGGTGGTCCCCTCAGTGGCTTCCCAGAGAATCCTAGGATAAATCCCATCCAGCCCAGGGGACTTATTTATTTTCACTCTTTCCAGAATTGCTGACACCTCCTCTTTGTGAACCTCAATCCCACCTAGTTTAGTAGCCTGTATCTCAGTATTTCCTCGACAACCCTCTTTTCTAGTGTGAATACTGACAAAAAATATTCATTTAGCGCTTCCCCTATCTCCTTGGACTCCATGCACAACGTCCCACTACAATCCTTGATTGGCCCTAATCTTTCTCTAGTCATTCTTTTATTCCTGATATACCTGTAGAAAGCTTTAAGGTTTCCTTGATCTTATCTGCCAATGACTTCTCATGTCCCCTCTTCGCTCTCTCTTTTTAGGTCTTAAAGAAGGCCCTAGCTGAGCCTTCACATCTCATCCCAACATAAGCTTCTTCCTTTTGACAAGACATTCAACATCTTTAGTAAACCACGGCTCCCTAACTTGACCACTTCCTCCCTGCTGACAGGTAGATCAAGGCCAAGCAGTAGCTATTCCATGAACAAGCTCCACATTTCAATTGTGCCAATCCCTAGCAGTTTCCTTCCCCATTCTATGCGTCCTAAAATTGCCTTTCCCCCTGCAATAACTCTTGCCCTGCAGTATATACCTATCTCTTTCCATTGCTAAAGAGAACATAACCGAATTGTGGTTACTATCCCCAAAGTGCTCACCTACCTTCAAATCTGACACCTGGCCAGGATCATTAACCAGTACCAAATCCAATGTGGTCTCACCCCTTGTTGGCTTGTCAAATACTGTCGGGAAACCATCCTGCACACATTGGACAAAAGCTGACCCATCTAAAGTACTCAAATTACTGTATTTCCAGTCAATATTTAGAATGTTAAAGTCCCCCATCGCAACTACCCTGTTACTCTCGCTTCTATCCAGAATTATCTTTGCTATCCTTTCCTTTCCTTTACATCTATGGAACTATTCGGAGACGTATAGGAAGCTCCCAATAGGGTGACCTTTCCTTTCCTTTCCTGTTTCTAACCTCAGTCCATACTACCTCATAAACGAGTCCCCAAACATCCTTTGTACCATCTTCTCTGTTCTTAATGAAACATCTAAATCCCAGAACCTGCAACAAACCATTCTTGTCCCTGCTCTACCCATGTCTCCGAAATGGCCACAACATCGAAGTCCCAGGCACCAACCATGCTGCAAGTTGACCCATCTTATTTGGATGCTCCTAACCGTTGAAGTAGATGTACGCTAGAAAGAGCCCCAATTATCCAGGTATCTGAAATCCTCCCTCCTGCACCTGGGAGGCAACACACCAACTGTGAGTCTCTCTCGTTCCCACAGAACCTCCTGTCTGACCCCCCAACTATGGAGTCCCCAATGACTAATGCTCTGCTCATCTCCTCTTCCCTTCTGAGCAACAGGGACAGACTCTGTGCCGGAGACCTGTACCCTATGGCTTATCCCTGATATGTCTACCCCCCCTCCCTCCCAACAGTATCCAAAATGGTATACTTATTGTTGAGAGGAACGGCCACAAGGGTTCCCTTTCCGTCCCCGACTGTAACCCATCTGCCTTTTAATTGTACCTGAAATGTGACTACCTCCCTGTAACTCCTCTCAATAACCCCTCTGGCTTCCGAACGATCCGAAGTTCATCCAGCTCCAGTTCTCTAACCCAGTTTTAGAGGAGCTGAAGTTGGGTGCACTTCCCACAGATGCAGATATCAGGGACACTAGTGGTGACCCTTACCTCCCGCGTTTTGCAGGAGAAACATTCAACTGCCCTAACCTCCATTCCCACTATTCCAAATTCCCAAAGAGACTGTAGAAAAATAAAGAAATAAAACCTACTTACTTTATCAATCTGGGGCACAGAATCTTTTTTTTTGGTGAGAGGAGGAGGATAGGTGGGAGATACTACCGAACTAGTGTTTTGGGTAATGCAATCACCCAAATATATTACTTCACTTACTCAGCAGGATCGTGTCTGCTCCTGCTCAGTGTGCGCTCTGCCTATTCACGAGGTAAGTTTTAAAATCAGTGATTCACCTTCCTGTCAGCCCCTGGTCAACGATCCCGGTTTTCCTGCTGCTGAAACAAAACAAAATTGAACTGTGTCAATGTTCCCTCACATGGACGGCAATCGTTCCGGCAAGTAAATGAATGGCCTTACTTCCACTCCTATATCTTATGTTCTTATGGTCTTAAACTTATGGCCATCTTCTAGGACAATTTACCTTGGGAAATAAATGCTGCTGTGACCAGCAATGCTCACATCCTGTGAACAAGCAAAATCACTAAATAGCTGACCTCCTCTTCTCTCTGTGGAAAAGAACAAATAAAAAATGTGAATTGACCAAGAAAGAGGGAAAAACATTATAAGTTCCTCATTGAATACTCAACTACGCATTCCAATATTCAGTTTGAAAACTATAATTTGAAGAGACCTGGGAGCAAGTTGCTTAATCTCAACTAAGTATATTTCAATATACTGAAAAGCAGCTGAGCTTTTAATGCATGTGAGAAATACGTACTGTGGCTACAAGAGTAGATCTGACACTAAGAATACGGTTTTAAAGATGCTTTTTTAGAAGTGTGGGCTTGATTATTAACACCTGCAAAATTCATTCCACACTACAATTTAATTCATGTGTACTGAGTTTTGTTTTTTTTTTGTTAAATTTATGAAGCAGAACCTACCTTCTGGAATAAAAACTGTAAAGGGTGTTGCCAAAAGCATTAACTTATCTTCCTCTTTTAAAGTAATAAAGATTACAGACCAACCTAAGGAAAGGTTCTGAATGGCTTAAAAAGAGTTGTAAAACCCACATCTTATGATCTAACCAATATAATTGCACTGTGTATTTCTCTATCTCTCCATAAACTAAAATATTGTGAAAGATCAATAGCTTTGTGTTTGATAAAACTGCTTTGGAACAATGTGGTTATTGAACTGACTTTTATGGTTCCAATTCTATTTTGTATTTCAGCAGTAAACATGTCTGGTTTACAGATGGTTGGATTAGCCATGTGTGGGTTGAACATAGAACTCAAGGT
Organism: Chiloscyllium plagiosum; assembly: GCF_004010195.1. Taxonomy (NCBI): domain Eukaryota; kingdom Metazoa; phylum Chordata; class Chondrichthyes; order Orectolobiformes; family Hemiscylliidae; genus Chiloscyllium; species Chiloscyllium plagiosum. Next base: position 57,929,074 of record NC_057731.1, on the reverse strand, counting down.
CTTTGCTGGCCTTTGTGTTCTTTGGCAGCTTACAGTCTTAACAATTGCTCAGTCACATCTCATCTTCTAAAGACTTTTTTTTAGAAGTAGTGTTTTAAAATCCAAAGAAAAGAATTTAAATTTCTAGCTATTCGTTCTTTCAGAGCCAAAAGAAAACTTTACCATTTTTAACTATTTAAAATAGCTAACAACAGAATTGTAGAGTCCGCAAAAATGGCATGGAAATGTTGAGTTACTGAAACTGAATTACTGTTTTAAGAAAGAGAACAGTTGAAGGTGGTTCTAGTTCTCATTCCTACTTAATGTGACAATTTGCAATGCATACTTGGAAAGTTGCAGCTTCAGACCCTGGCCTCGATCCAAGTTGGGACCCAATGGCCTGAACTTTGTGGTAATAACAGGCAGCCTGCAGTATTATTACTACACTGAATACTGACAGAAATGTCTGAAGTTGCTGTCATTGAGTCTAAACTCACCAGAGGATATGCCATAGAGGTCCCAACTGATTACAATCCTGTATTGAAGAAAACCTCAATGTCCGTGCTAAAGGCATCTGGATGGATATATGAATAGGAAGGGTTTAGAGGGATATGGGCCAAGTGCTGGGAATGGGACTAGATTAGGTTAAGATATCTGGTCAGTATGGACAAGTTGGCCTAAAGGATCTATTCCTGTGCTGGACATCTCTATGACTCTATAACTGTCATTGTAAAAATGCTTGGAAGAAAAGTTAAACCTTGTTGACTGAGTTGTAACTGGAGTTTTAGTGATAAACTAACTTCATAATTGCTGCTCAGCACCCTTACTGGCCCCAAAAGGCCAAGTTTGTATCTATAAATTTCCATATTTGTCAGCATAAAATTGTATTCAGAGGGGCAGGAGAATTGATGTTTCGGGCATAAGCCCTTCATTAAGAATGTACGGGTGGCCCATTCCTGATGAAGGGCTTATGCCCAAAATATTGATTGTCCTGCTTCTTGGATGCTTCCTGACCTGTGCTTTTCCAGCACCACAGTTCTTGACTCTGATCTCTAGCATCTTCATCCTCACTTTCTCAAGACTTTTTGTATACTTTTATCTACATGCAATCATAATTCTGTATTTCATGATTTGAACATTTAAATTTAAATCAAATTGGGTTTCTCTGAGCTCCAGACTTCTGAGTGGCACTAAACAAATGGCAGCTCATGGCATTCATTGAGCCCAACTCTCAATTGCATCAAACAGCTGTCAGAATGTTTTCTGATCCTTTGTTTTCTTAAGTGTTATCCCAATAAATGACTCCAAGGGCTTCTGAGCCACAACTACACAGCTGCAAAATGGCTCAAGACTTTTTAATGAAACCTAAGTTCTTCAAAGATAACAGAAGCATTTTCACTGCAAGAAACTGCCCATTTTGGCTGTTTTTTTTCTCTTTCTCTTCCCTTTCTCACTTTCTGTCTCTGACTTTGATTTTGATTCAGTGTTGGAACATCCTGTGCCATTAATGTTCCAATTTTCAGCTTACTGTCTTTCACTCACTCACTGTCACGTTCTCATGCTCAGTCTTCCACTCACTCACTCACGTGTGCAGAAGTAGGGATTTCAAGCCGTGCAACAATTATGGGGTTAAAATGGTTCTCCAACACTAAGCTTATAAAGCATAAAAGCCACAAAGCAATGTTATTGCAGCTGTGAGTCTCATGGTTTGTTCTAATAGATAATATCACAAACAAATCTCTTGAGGACATCCTGCTGCATGATTAACTTTGTCCACCCCAGCCCAACACCGGCACCTCCACAGCATGATTAGTCCTTAGCCCCAACTTTGATCCTGTAAGTCTTTTTTTTAAAACATACTAAGTACTGACGTTGTTTCTATAACTGAAAGCAATGGGTCCTAGCAAGGCAAGCTGTCCTTAACTCCAAGGTTTGTCTTTAGAGGATTTCTGTCTTCCTGTGACAGCGGTGAACAGATGTGTCTATTTCATTTCTTAATTGGATTACATGATGGTTATCCTGCTTCATTGTTGTGATATCCTAAGTCCCAGTTCTCCTCAAAAGTGTCTGATCCTGTTGGAGTGTGATTGTGATTGTGACGCAATGAGAATTGTATATAAGCTTTTTGATTCTGTTGTTCTTGACGCCTGCTGGTATAATTGAGGTATACAGTGTGGAAATAAGCTCTTCAGCCCAACTTGTCCATGCCAAACAGGTTTCCTAAACTGAGCTGGTCCCATTTGCCAGCATTTGGCCCCTATTCCTCAAAGCTTTCCTATGCATGTACCTGTCCAAAGGTCTTTTAAATGTTTTATTTTAAAATGCTTAGGAGAAAAGTTAAATCTTGTTGACTGAATTGCAACTGAGGTTTTAGCGATAAACTAACTTCATAATTGCTGCTCAACACCCTTACTGGCCCCAACAGGCTAAGTTTGTATCTGTAGATTTCCAGGTTTGTCAGCGTAACATTTTATATCAAGGAGCAAAAGTCGACATTTCAGGCATGAGCCCTTCATTAGGAATGTGGTGGGGGGGAGGTACTCCTCTGGCAGCTCATTCCATATACAGTATACACCGCCTTCTCTGTAGAAAAAGTTTCCCCATAGGTATCTTTAAAACCTTTCTCCTTTCACTGCCAACCTAAACCCTAGAGTTTTGAACTTCTATACCCTGGGAAAAAGACCTTACCTCATTGCCCCTCATCATTTTATTAATTGTTATAAACTCACCCCTCAGCTTCCAACACTCCAGGGGAAAAATGTCCAGCCTGTCCTCAAGCCCTCCAGTATCGGTAACATTCCTTTTTACATCCTTTCCAGTTTTATGACATCTTTCTTATAGCAGGGCGATCAGAATTGTACACAGCACTCCAAATGTGGCCTCACGAATGTCTTGTACAAATGTAATATGATGTCTCAACTGCTGTACTCTGTGCTCTGACCAGTGAAGGCAAGTGTGCCAGACACCATCTTCACTGCCCTGTTTGCCTGTCACTGCACTTTGAACAAAGAGAACCAGTTCCTTCAAACACACTTCACTTCACAGGGTCCTGTCGTTAACTATGTAAGTCCTGCCCTGGCTTGTCTTTCCAAAGTTCAACACCTCACATTTATCTGAATTAAATTCCATCTGCGATTCCTCATCCCACTGGCCCAGTTGGTCAAGTTAGACAACCTTTTTCACTGTCAACTATATCACCAATTTTGGTGTCATTCGCAGACTTAGTAACCATGCTCCTATGTTCTCGTTTCAAATTGTTTATATAAATGACGAACAACAGTGGACCCAGCACCAAGCCTTACAGCACACTGTCACAGACCTCCTGTCTAAACATCAGCCTTCTACCACCACCCTCTGTCTCCTGCTATCAAGCCAATTTTGTATCCAGTTGGCTGGCTCTCCCTGGATCCCATGTGATCTAAATTTAATAACCAGTATACCATGTATCTTGTTAAAAGCTTTGCTAAAGTCCGTGTAGACAAGTCCATGTAGTCTCACCAGTCTGTAGTTCCCTGGCTTTTCCTTTCTTAAATAATGGCATATTAGCTGCCCTGCTGTCTTACAGCACCTTATCTGTGGCTGTCAGTGATACAAATATCTCTATTAGGGGCCACACAATTTCTTCTCTAGATTCCTACAATGTCGTGGGATATGCTTGATCAGGATCTGGAGACTTTTTTTACCTTGATATATTTTAAGACCTCCAACGTCTCCTTCAATAATGTAGACTTCAAGACATCAGTATTTACTTCCCTGATTTCCCCAGCTTCCATGTCTTCCTCTATGGTAAATACTGACAAGAAATTTTTGTTTATAGCCTCACCCATCTCCTCTGGCTCCTTACATAGACAACCTCGTTGAGAGAGTCATAGAGATGTACAGCACGGAAACAGACCCTTCAGCCCAACTCATCCATGCCAACCAGAAACCCTAACCTCACCTAGTCCCATTTGCCAGCATTTGGCCCAAATCTCTCTCAACACTTCCTATTCATAAATCCATTCAGAAGGCTTTTAAATGGTATAATTGTACCAGCCCCCTCCATTTCCTCTGGCAGTTCATTCCGTAAAGTTCCAAAATACAGCACCTTGGATTTATCTAAATTAAACTCCATCTGCCACTCCTCAGCCCATTGACCCACCTGATCAAGATGCTATGGCTCTCTAAGGTAACTTTCTTTGCTGTCCATTACACCTCCAATTCTGGTGTCATCTGCAAACTTACTAACTATACCTCCTATGTTTACATCCAAATCATTTACGTAAATGATGAAAAGCAGTGGACCCAGCACCGATCATAGCAGCACACCACTGGTCATAGGCCTCCAGTCTGAAAAACAACCCTCCACCATCACCCTGTGTCTTCTACCTTCAAGTCAGTTCTGTATCCAAATGGCTAGTTCTCCCTGCATTCCATGAGATCTAACCTTAAACCTATAAAGATCACATCTACCGCTCTGCCCCCATCAATCCTCTTTGTTACTACTTCAAAAAATTTGATCATGATTTCCCACGCACAAAGTCATGCTGACTATCCCCAATCAGTCCTTGCCTTTCCAAATATATGTAAACCCTGTCCCTCAGGATTCCCTCCAACAACTTGCCCACCACCGATGTCAGGCTCACTGGTCTATAGTACCTTGGTCTTTCCTTACCTCCTTTCTTAAATAGTAGCACCATGTTAGCCAACCTTCAGTCTTCCAGCACCTCCCCTGATCTTTTAAGGTTTCCTATTCTCTCCCTAGTTACTCTTTTTGCCTTTAATATGCTTATAGAATCTCTTTAGATTTTCTTCTACCCTATCTGCCAAAGCTATTCTTGTGTCCCTTTTTTTGCCCTCCTGATTTCCCTGTTAAATGTACTCCTCCTCTCCCTATACCCCTCAGAGGTTTATTTGATCCTAATTGTCTATACCAGACAAATGCCTCTTCTTTTCTTGACCAAAGCCTCAATATCTCAAGACATCCAGTGTTCCCTACTCCTGCCAGCTTTGCCCTTCACACTAACAGGATCATGCTGGCCCTGAACTCTGTTATCTCACTTTTGAAAGCCTCCCACTTGCCAGGCATTCCATGAACATCTTCCCCCAATCAACTTTTGAAAGTTACTGTCTAAGACCATCAAAGTTGGCCTCGACCACAGTTTAGACTTGTGGGCCAGACCTATCCTTTTCTGTAACTTTTGAAACTAATAGCGTTATGGTTACTGCTCCAGAAGTGCTCCCCACTGACATCTCTGTGACGTTTCCCTGCCTTAACCAAGATGAGGTCAAGAGATGTACAGAGAAACAGACCCTTTGACCAGATATCCTCACAAATCTAGTCCCATTTGCCAGCATTTGGCCCACATCCCTCCAATCCCTTCCTATGCATATGCCCACCCAGATCCTTTTAAATGTTGTAACTGTACCAGCCTCCTCCATTTCCTCTGGCAGCTCATTCCATACACGCACCACCCCTGTGTGAAACATTTGCTCCTCAGGCCCCTTTTTAAATCTTTTCCCCCTCACTCTAAACCTCTGCCCTCTAGTTCTGGACTCCCCCACCCCAGGGAAAATACGTTGGCTATTTACACAATCCATGCCCTTCATGATTTTATAAAACTTTATAAGGTCTGCCCTCACCATGGAAAACAGCACCAGCCTATTTGGCCTCTCCCTATAGCTCAAACCCCCAGGGAAAATACGTTGGCTATTTACACAATCCATGCCTTCATGATTTTATAAAACTTTATAAGGTCTGCCCTCACCATGGAAAACAGCACCAGCCTATTTGGCCTCTCCCTATAGCTCAAACCCTGGCAATATCCTTGTAAATCTTTCTTTGAACCCTTTCAAGTTTCACAACCTTCTGAAAGCAGGGAGACCAGAATTAGATGCAATATTCCAAAAGTGGCCTAATCATTATCCTGTACAGCTGCAGCATGACCTCCCAACTCCTGTACTCTGTCTGAGCAATAAAAGCAAGCATACCAAACTCCTCCTTCACTATCTTGTCTACCTGAGACTCAACTTTCAAAGAACTATGAACCTGTACTCCAAGGTCTCTTTGTTCAGCAACATTCCCCAGGACCTGACCATTAAGTGTATAAGAGCTGAAAATGTGTTGCTGGAAAAGCACAGCAGGTCAGGCAGCATCCAAGGAACAGGAGAATCGACGTTTTGAGCATAAGCCCTTCTTCAGGAAATTCAGCTCTGATCTCCAGCATCTGCAGTCCTCACTTTCTCCATTAAGTGTATAAGTCCTGCCCTGATTTTGCCTTTCCAATATTCAGTGCCTCACATTTATCTAAATTAAACTCTATCTGCCACTCCTCAGCCCATTGGCCCATCCCATTAAGATCCCGTTGTACTCTGAGATAACCTTCTTTGCTCTCCACTACACCTCCAATTTTGCTGTCACCTGCAAACTTACTAACTATACCTCACATACAAATCATTTATACAAATGATGAAAAAGCAGTGGCGCACTTCTGGTCACAGGCTTCCAGTCTGAAAGGCAAATCTCCACCGCTAATCTCTGTCTTCTACCTTCCAGCCAGTTCTGTATCCAAATGGCTAGTTCTTCCTGTATTCCCTGTGATCGAACCTTGCTATCCAGTCTCCCTTGAGGAACCTTGTCGAACGCCTTACTGAAATCCATATAGACTTACATTTCACAAATTCCTCCCTGTCCAAGACCGTAACACTATGGCAGTCAGTATCTATGTTGGAAAACTAAAATCCCCACTGTTACATCCCTACTTTCTTAAAGCTATCTTCGATCACCCTACATATTGCTCAAGGGAGGGATTAATCAAGAACAGTCAGCCTGGTTTTGTTAATGAGAACTCACGTCTGACCAGCTTGAACATTTTTGAAATGGTAGCCAGGATTGAAGATGAGGTCAGTGTTTTTTGATGTAGCCTACTTGGACTTCTGCAAGGCTTTGGACAAGGTTTTGCATGGGAGACCGATAGCGAAGGTAAGAGCAAATGTGATGAAGGAAATTAGGCAAATTGGATCCATAATTGCCTGAGTGGCAGGAAGCAGAGAGTGTAATTCTGTCTGAAAGTCTGTGTTCAGTGGGGTCCCATAGAGGTAAGTGTTTGGGACCCTTACTATTTGTGGTTTACATAAAAATTTAGATCAGTAAGTTTGCAGATGAATCAAAAATTGGGGTGTAAATAGTGAGGAGGATAGCCTTAAATTACAGGAGGATACAGACAAGCTGGTCAGGTGGACTGATAAGTGGCAAATGGAATTTAATCTGAATAAATGTGAGGTGATGCACTTGAGCAGGACAAACAAGGCAAGGGAGAACATGAACTCTGGGAAGCACTGAGGATCAGAGGGACCTTGGTGTGCATGTCTGCTGATCAGAACGAGTGGATAAAGCGGTAAAGAAGGCATATGGGATACTCGCCTTTCCTTAGAGCAAAGGAGGTTGAGATGTAAAAAATTGAGGGACAGAGATAGGTTTGACAGGAAAAAATGTTTTCTCTTGATGGAGGGATCAGTGACCAGGGGCATAGATTAAGGTAAGGGTCAAGAGGTTTAGAGGAGATTAAAAGGAAAACCTTTTCACCTGGAGGATGGTGGGAATTTAGAACTTGCTACCTGTCAGATAGAGATAAAAACCGTAATAACATTAAAGAAGTATTTAAATCTGCACTTACGATGTAAGGCATAAAAAAGCTTTGGTGAAAGTGAAGACTACAGATGCTGGAGATCAGAGTCCAGATTAGAGTGGTGCTGGAAAAGCACAGCTGATCAGGCAGCATCCGATGGACAGGAAAATCTATGTTTCTGGCAAAAGCCCTTCATCAGGAATGAGGCAGTGAGCCTCTGGGGTGGAGAGACAAATAGGAGGGGGGGTGGGATTGAGGAGAAGGTAGCCAAGAGTAGGTGGATGGAGGTGGGGATGAAGGTGATAGGTCGGAGAGGAGGGTGGAGCGGATAGGTAGGAAGGGCGATTGGCAGGTAGGACAGGTCAAGAGGACGGTGCTGAGCTGGAAGGTTGGAACTAGGTTAAGGGGAAATGAGGAAACTGGTGAAGTCCACATTGATGCCATGGAGTTGAAGGGTCCCGAGGCGGAAGATGAGGTGTTCTTCCTCCAGGCGTTGGGTGGTGTGGGAGTGGTGGTGGAGGAAGCCCAGGACCTGTATTTTCTTGGCAGAGTGGAAGGGGGAGTTGAAATGTTCGGCCACGGGCCAGTGGGGTTGATTGGTGTGGGTGTCCCGGAGATATTCCCTAAAGCGCTCTGCAAGAAGGTGTCCAGTCTCTTCAATGTAAAGGAGACCGCATCGGGAGCAACGGATACAATAAATGACATTTGTGGATGTGCAGGTGAAACTTTGATGGATGTAGAAGGCTCCTTTGGGGTCTTGGTTGGAGATGAGGCGTGAGCGCTGGTTTTGCAATTCCTGCAATGGCAGGGGAAGGCGCCAGGAGGGGAGGGTGGTTTGTTGGGCATGGACCTGACCAGGTAGTCATGGAGGGAATGGTCTTTGCAGAAAGCAGATAGAGGTGGGGAGGGAAATATACCCATGTTGGTGGGGTCCGTTTGTAGGTGGCAGAAATGGCGGCGGATAATGCGGTTTATGCGGAAGTTGGTGGGGTGGAAGGTGAGATCCAGGGGGGGTTCTGTCCTTGTTACGGTTAGAGGGGTGGGGTCTGAGGGCGGAGGTGCGGGATGTGGACGAGATGCGTTGGAGGGCATCTTCAACCACGTGGGAAGGGAAATTACGGTCTCCAAAGAAGGAGGCCATCTGGTTTGTTCTGTGGTGGAACTGGTCCTCCTGGGAGCAGATACAGTGGAGGAATTGGGTATACGAGATAACATTTTTTGCAGGAGGTAGGGTGGGCAGAGGTGTAATCCAGGTAGCCGTGGGAGTTGGGTTTGTAGAAAATAGCAGTGTTAAGTAGGTCGTCATTGATGAAGGTGGAGAGGTCCAGGAATGGGAGAGAGGTGTCAGAGATGGTCCAGGTGAATTTAAAGTTTGGGTGGAATGTGTTGGTGAAGAGGCAGCAGTGCTAACCACTGTGCCACCGTGCCGCCCAAATGTGTTGGTGAAGTTGCGGGAGCACGAGGTTGCGCCGATGCAGTCATCAATGTAGCGGAAGAAGAGATGGGGAGTGGTGACTGTGTAACTACGGAAGATGGACTGTTCTACGTAGCCAACAAAGAGATAGGCATAGCTAGGGCTCTTGCAGGTGCCCATGACTACCCCTTTCGTCTGGAGGAAGTGGGACGATTCAAAGGAGAAATGGTTAAAGGTGAGGACTAGTTCAGCCAAAAGAATGTGTGTGTCAATGAAAGGGTCCTGGTAGGGACGTTGGGAGAGGAAGAAACAGAGGGCTTGGAGGCCCTGGTCATGGCAGATGGAGGTGTAGAGGGATTGGATGTCCATGGTGAAGATGAGGCATTGGGGCCCACCTAAGTATTAGGAAATGGGATTAGAACAGTTTGGCAATTGTTTTTGACTAGCATGGGCCAAAGGGTCTTTTTCTGTCCTGTAGATCTGTTTGTATGATAAATGTTCAATGGTTTATTAAAACTTTGATAGGAAATGCTTTTAATTCTGATGATAAACAAACAACAGTTAATTTTTTTATGTGAAAAGCACAATGAATTTTAGACAGAAAGGACTTGCCTTTGAGTAATTATTTAGCAGGTGAGATTTGCTATTCATCCTATGAGTGCAATTATCTTGCAGAACCTGAATTTAAATAATTCCCACTTTCTGTCTGCTTAAGCTGATGTCTCCATTTAAGAAACAGCATCCAGTCATAACTTGAATCTTTCCATACATGATGCTAGTCAGATAATGTGCAAGTGATTGATGCTTGCTTCATAAGTTCAATGTAGATATATATAATGTCTTTGTCCATGTCATTCTATTTTTATTAGATATTTAACTGGAATAATTCAGAAATATGAAACCATGTTATAATGTGAAATGATTGCTGCATTCAGCTTTTTTTCCCAATTGATATGGGGAAATACTTGCAAATATTAAAATGACTGTTGTAAGATTATATTATGGAAAGGAAAAGGGTATTTAGTGCATGCATTCCTTTCAAAGTTTTATCTGGTACATATAAATTCTCATTTGTGACTTGTATGTTATGAGATATCAATATTTTGGATAGTGAATTACTGTATGACTAATAGATTTATGATTTCATAATAAAGTATTAATATAAATGTATTTAATTGTAGGCCTTCAGAGATGAACTTGAGTTCCTTATTCAAGAGCAGATGAAAAAGGGTAATAACCCAGCTGGTCTGCTTGCCCTACGACAAATAGCAGATTTTGTAATGGCAAGCTCTGTTTCAGCTTTTCCCACAGCGCAATTTAGTAAGTGCCTGAAAAAAATTCAAATTATATATTTCGAAAAGTGTGGAACTCAAATGTTTTACAGACAATTCTGTTAAGCTTTATATTTACTTTAGATCTAGGGATAACCACACCAATCAATGACCTGCGCGGCGTTGAGTCTGCTACTTTTGTGAAAGGAGAAAAGTTGACACGTTGTAAAGTTGCAAGCCTTTACAGAATGGTGGATCTGTTTGGATGGGCACATTTGACCAATACCTGCATAACAGTAAGTATGTGTTACAGCAATATGTTCAATTTTTAGTGTTTTCCTTATGCTTCTAATTTTAGATCTGAGAAAGTTTGAAGGAACTAAGTAATAAGAATAGATGAAACAAGTATTGCTAAGTACATGCCTTAAGTTTAAAAAAAATCGCACAACACAAGGTTATAGTCCAGCAGGTTTATTTGGAAGCACTAGCTTTCAGACCACTGCTCCTTACATGCTTTAAAATTTAGAAAACACCTTAATCCATTGACAGCTTAACAATCTTTTTTCTTTTGTTTTTCTCTTAAGTGAATAATGTTTCTGCCTTGCATTCTGGATGTTATGACCACAGGAACTTTTTTTTAAAATTTCACAAAATGTGGGAATCACCGGGCACGAATGCTGACCTTGCCTAAGTGATTTTGCTCGGCCATTTGTTATGGATTAGGCCAGACCCCTCAAAATATTTCAAGAAGGTAGCGCAGACCCTAACTTTGCTAGTTGTTTTAAGCAAGTGTAAAGTGGATATTCCAAGAGATGATCACCTGGTCAAACAAAGAACAAAGAAAATTACAGCACAGGAACAGACCCTTCGGCCCTCCAAGCCTGCACCGATTCAGATCCATCTAAACCTGTCGCCTATTTTCTAAGGATTTGTGTCCCTCTGCTCCCTGCCAATTCATGTTTCTGTCTAGATCTATCTTAAGATAGATCTAGTGCTATCATGCATGCCTTAACTACCTCCGCTGGCAATGTGTACCAGTCACCCACTACCTCTGTGTAAAGAATTTTGCCCTCGCATCTCCCTTAAACGTTTCCCTTCTCACCTTGAACTCGTGACCCCAGTAATTGAGTCCTCCACTGGGGAAAAGCTTCTTGCTATCCACCCTGTCTATACCTCCCATGATTTTGTAGATCTCAATCGGGTCCCCCCTCACCCTGTCTTTCTAGTGAAAATAATCCTAATCTACTCAACCTCTCTTCGTACCTAGTGTCCTCCATACCAGACAACATCCTGGTGAACCTCCTCTGCACCCTCTCCAAAGTATCCACATCCTTTTGGTAATGTGGCAACCAGAACTGTATGCAGTATTCCAGATGTGGCCGAACCAAAGTTTTATACACTGTAACATGACCTGCCAGCTCTTGTACTCAATACCCTGTCCAATGAAGGAAAGCATGCCGTATGCCTTTTTGACCACTCTATTGACCTGTGTTTCCACCCTCGGGGAACAATGGACCTGAACACCCAGATCTCTCCTGTGTTTCAGTTTTCCCCAGGGTTTTTCCATTTACCGTATACTTCACTGTTGAATTGGACCTTCCAAAATGCACCACTTTGCATTTGCCTGGATTGAACTCCATCTGCCATTTCTCCAGCCAACTGTCCAATCTATCTATATTCTAGTGTATTTTCTGACAGTCCCCTTCACTGTCTGCTATTCCACCAATCATAGTGCCATCTGAAAACTTGCTAATCAGACTACCTAAACCTTCCTCCAGATCATTTGTGTATATCACAAACAACAGTGGTCCCAGCATTGCTCCTTGTGGAACACCACTGATCACAGTTCTCCATTTTGAGAAACTCCCTTTCACTACTACTCTCTCTGTCTCCTGTTGCCCATCCAGTTCTTTATCCATCTAGCCAGTACACCCTGGACTCCATTTGACTTCATTTTCTCCAGCAGCCTTCCATGGGGAACCTTGTCAAACCTTACTGAAGTCCATGTATATGACATCTACAGCCCTTCCCTCATCAATCAACTTTGTCACTTCCTCAAAGAATTCTATTAAGTTGGTAGACATGACCCTCCTGCACAAAACAATGTTGCCTATCACTGATACGCCCATTTTCTTCCACATGGGAATAGATCCTATCTCTTAGTATCTTTTCCAGCAGCTTCCCTACCTCTGATGTCAAGCTCACTGATGTCAAGCTCAATAATTAACTGGATTATCCCTGCTACCCTTCTGAAACAAGG